>NC_079455.1:17656378-17716378 GCF_903798145.1 Danio aesculapii | reverse complement strand
TACATATATAACAAAATTAGTCATTAGATACTGAGGTAGGTAGATAGATAGATAGATAGATAGATAGATAGATAGATAGATAGATAGATAGATAGATAGATAGATAGATAGATAGATAGATAGATAGATAGATAGATAGATAGATAGATAGATAGATAGATAGATAGATAGATAGATAGATAGATAGATAGATATGCATAAACAAAATATTTACAAAATTCCAGCATAACCGTACACAAACAAATAATACCAGTTTACACCAGAAATAAACACTAATGGGAACAAAACAACAATAACTGTACACTACCTGACAAAAGTCTTGTCACCTATTCAAGTTTTAGGAACAACAAATAATAGCTTGACTTCTAGTTGATCATTTTGTATCAGAATGGGCTTATATGTAAGGCAAAGGCCTCTAGATTACGCTTATTTTACCAAAATAAAATACGAACATGCCTCAATTTTTTATTATTTACTTAGGACAGTAAGGTCTGACTTCGCTGAGACAAAAGTCTTGTCACTTAACAGAAATAATGTCCAGTATAGAATATAAAGTCATGGTGCAGTGGAGAAAGAATTAATATTGTGTATGATTCCCATGAGCTTGACGACTGCATCCATACATCTCTGCAATGACTCAAATAACTTATTAATAAAGTCATCTGGAATGGCAAAGAAAGCGTTCATGCAGGACTCCCAGAGTTCATGAAGATTCTTTCGATTCTTCTTCAATGCCTCCTCCATCTTACCTTAGACATGCTTAATAATGCTCATGTCTGGTGACTGGGCTGGCCGATCCTGGAGCACCTTGCTTGACCTTCTTTGCTTTCAGGAACTTTGATGTGGAGGCTGAAGTTTGAGAAGGAGCGCTCTCCTGCTGAAGATTTTGCCCTCTTCTGTGGTTTGTAATGTAATGCGCAGCACAAATGTCTTGATACCTCAGGCTGTTTATGTTTCCATCCACTCTGCAGATCTCTCGCACATATTCTTACTGAATATAACGCCAAATTATTTTTGCTTCACCAAACTTGACTGACTTCTATGAGAATATTGCATCCATGCGGGTTCCAATAGGTCTTCTGCAGTATTTATAATGATTGGGATGCAGTTCAACAGATGATTCATCTGAAAAATCTACCTTCAACCACTTTTTGTAATGATCAACTAGAAGTCAAGTTATTATTTGTTGCTTATACAACTGGGATTGATGACAAAACTTTTGTCAGGTAGTGTATAATTTTTCACACAAACTATGAACAAAAAGGGCAGATTATAATTTTTAGGCTTTTGCACTTTTCTTTACACTATAATAATAATAATAATAATAATAATAATAATAATAATAATAATAATAATAATAATAATAATAATGTTTTGACACGCAGCACTTATAATTACTATCCTTTATTTCAAGAACTCTTTAAATACATCCATGAATCTGTGCAATATGTCTTAATTCTCTTCCAAAATCCATAGGCACCTTTTCTGGTACTAAACATCAAATCATTTTACTAGTCCAGCATCTAGTCCCCACTGGCAATGTGAACTAACTGCTGAAATGTTGTTGTTTTTTTGGCAACTCCACAAGTGCAAATCTGAAAGTGCAAGCCTGAGAGTGTGATTTGCTTCAAAAAATGGGTTTTTATCTCTCATTTGCCTTTGATAACACAATATCCAGTGCCAGTAACCGGATATTTCATTTTTTGTTTTAACTTCTGGGAGGGATACATACAAAAACCAAAGTTATTAGTTTAAACGTTTATCTCTTCAGAATAAACCCCAAGACATTTCACTTTGAAAGTGTCGTAAAATGTGCAAGTAGCAGAAATGTTGCCACAAGTATGCTTTTACCAATGAACTGCTTTGGATAATCTCCAGATCTTTCAAGAAAGACCTACAGTATCATGAGCTTCGGGTTGTTGAGCAGTGATATACGCCTTATGAGAAATCATCTTTTACAATAGACCTGGGACGTTCAGTAGCAGAGCGCAAAAGTGACTGCAGCAGTAGTTCAATCCTTCATAAGACATTGAGTATACTGTACCTTTTTATGACTTTCACATACTTTTGGTTTCACTGAACGTTAAAATGCTGTGATTTATCTCAGAGCTGTTTTTGTGGTGTAAAGCTGTTTCAGTGGCTCAATGCTTAGCTTCTATCACCTCACAACAAGAAGGTCGCTGGTTTGAGTGCCGGCTGGGCCAGTTGACATTTCTGTGTGGAGTTTGCATGTCCTCTCCATGTTCGTGTGGGTTTCATCCGGGTGCTCCGGTTTCACTCGCAGTCCAAAGACATGCACAATAGGTGAATTGGTGTTTGTGTGTGTGTGTGTGCGTGTGTACGTGTTTTTGTGACATATCAGGACACAAATCTGTATAATGACATAGGTATGACACAGGTATTACAAAAACGAGGTGAAATATGAGGATATTGGTGACGTCTTCATTTCTCAAAATGCTTATAAATCCCACAGGATGAGTTTAATCAGAGAGTAAAGCTGCACACTGTCTCCTGTGATGATTGGGTTTAGGAGTAGGGTGGGGTGAGGGCAATACAATATATGGTTTGTGCTGCATAAAATGAATGGAAACCTATGTGTGTGTGTGTGTGTGTGTGTGTGTGTGTGTGTGTGTGTGTGTGTGTGTGTGTGTGTGTGTGTGTGTGTGTGTGTGTGTGTGAGTGCATGGGTGTTTCCTAGTACTAGGTTGCAGTTATAGTTGGTGGCTCATTCTGCTGTGGTGACCCCTCATAAATAAGGGGCTAAGCTGAAGGAAAATGAATGAATGAACATAAATATAGGTATATAACCATACTTGATCCAAACATATTCTGTATGGACTATTTCAATTGAGTAAAAACACATTTGATGATGCAGTAACCATTAATTGTGCAGAAACTCATTTGAAATGGCTGGTTTTACATAATTGTAATTAATACATTTGATCCTGGACCACAAAACCAGTCATTCTGTATGGGTCAATTTTGAAAATTGACATTTGTACATCTTTTGAAATCTGAATTTAATTTTTTTTTTTAATTGATGTAAGACATGTTTACATAAGAGACCATACACATTAGACTTGTTATTGTGGCCCAGTTAACAAATATTGATTCTTTTTGAATGAATGATTTTTCAGTCCATTCTGATTTAGTTGATGATCTAATAATAAACAGAAATTGAATTGAATAGTTTTGTTTAATAGATTTGTTGTTAAGTGTACCCTTCAACCTTCATCCTCACCTCAGGTCATTTTAACATGAAACTAATTAAAGAAAAATAAAATAATACCCTATAAATAAAAATAAAAATAAATAAAAACATTAAAAACATTAAAAGTTTTCTAATGTTTAATGGGAATACAAATATGAGAGTCAGACAGAAAGACATTGAATGGATGGATAGATGGATGGATATAAATAAATAGATGAAAAGGATGAATAGATGGACATTAATGAATATATGGATAAAGGATGAATAGATGGATAAAATGAATAGATGGATAAAGGATGACTTGATGGCTAAAGGATGGATTGTTGAATGAATGGATGGATGGATGGTTGGATGGATAGAGGATGAATTGATGGATAAAAATGAATAGATGTATAAAGATTGATTTAATCGCTAAAGGATGGACGTTTGAATGGATGGATGGAAGGATGGATGGATGGATGGATAAAGGATGAATAGATGGATAAAATGAAGAGATGGATAAAGGCTGGTGGGTGGGTGGATGGATGGATGGATGGATGGATGGACGGATGGACGGATGGACGGACAGACACCAGACAGACAGACAGACACCAGACAGACAGACAGACAGATAGACAGATAGATGGACAGATGGACAGATGGATAGATAGATAGATAGATAGATAGATAGATAGATAGATAGATAGATAGATAGATAGATAGATAGATAGATAGATAGATAGATAGATAGATAGATAGATAGATAGATAGACAGGTAGATAGATAGATAGATAGATAGATAGATAGATAGATAGATAGATAGATAGATAGATAGATAGATAGATAGATAGATAGATAGATAGATAGATAGATAGATAGATAGATAGATAGATAGATAGATAGATAGATAGATAGATAGATAGATAGATAGATAGATCAAACCTGATCAAGATGGACTGATGTCTTTTAACCCATGATGAACACGTTGGAAACCAAAGAATGAGAGGTTAATATTATAGTAATGTTCAAGTAACTGTGCACCCTATATATTTTACAGCATAAGCTGTCATGTCATGCAGACACTAACTGCGTTTCTAATATTTATTCAAACTATAAGCATTATTTTTTGCAAATGCTGGTAGTTTCACTCAGTTCATACATCAAGACTCTGCAGTCTGAGAGAGAGAGAGAGAGAGAGAGAGAAAGAGAGAGAGAGTGTTCTCATTAGCGCTCTCTCATTTCATATGCTTGTGCAGACTCCGGTGAGAGGCAAGGCCACCTGCTGTCTAATTGCTTACTGAATGACTGGCTTTCTGGACCACTGCGGCTGAGGAAGTTAAACATCTGAGGCACCTTCCCCGTTTTCGCTATTCATTTTTGCCCAGTGGAATAAAACGCACAGGGCAAATCAGCTTGTTGTACCTGCTATGTTTGTCATAAGCATCACGATCGAACTGAGAAATCTTTTAGTAGGCTGGAGCGGAAAGAAAAAAAAAATCTGATCTGAGACTGCGGATTTCCCACGTGGCCGCTTCGGCATGTGGGTTGGGAGTGGGCTGCCAATAAATAGAATCCCGTTAATCAAATATCACTTACATTACATGTGATTAAAAGTTGCTCTTTTATTCATCAAGGTCATTAGTGTTTGTTTTATCTTCTCCACTTTTCATGTGAGCCGATTACAGTAGACTAAAAATAGCAATCCACGCAATCATGATTGACGAGCGCTCGCGGTTTTCTTGAGCGTCACACACGCTGAGCTCCTTCCTAGCCGATTCTGATCAGCATTTACGCATAACCAAAAGCATCTCTTGCTGAATTTGTTTAAATTTAAATATGGCCTCTCTCCTGGAATGATTCATCAAGCCATTCTCCTCCTCCTTGTACCTTTAACTAAATGCCAAGGAGACAAATGTGCGAATCTTATAATGTGACTTGACTCACCCTCCCACGGCTATGATTCACGTCCAAGTAATGTCTCTTAACTAATCGCAAAAACTTAAACACGCCGTTTAGCGTGGTGGCTTAACTTCATCTGGATGTCTCTCATATTCTCATGTGCTAAACCTGCTGCCTGCATGCGATCCCTCGGATATCTAGCTGCGTCTTCTGGGAGTTTTTTGGCAATGATGTTTGCATCTCGCTCACCGGCAGAAACAACTGTGCTGTTAGTTCCGTCAGAAAAGGCCTTTGAGCTTCAAACCCTCTCGGGACTGGTGTTTGTGTGCTGAAGGATGATTTCTCCAACAGTCTTTGTAATGCACTGAAGATGAACTTTGAGCTGTCAGGGAATGTCTCAGTATCCGTGTTTATCGTTTCACATGGGTGGGAGAATATAAGACTTGTTTTCTATCTCAAGGGCTTTTTGTTTTCGTCAGTGTTCCTATAGAATCTCACCCACATCCAGACTATTCAAATCTGGAAATGATCAAAAAGTAACTGATTATTAAGTAGCGTGTTGCCCAAGATATTTAAATGAAGCAAAAACAGGACATAATGCCTTAGGATGCCACTATAAAAAGGACAGAATGCTCATGCAAACTTGTGCTCATGCAAACTTTACATCGTATTCATGCTGCACGACAAAGGAAACCAGTTAGCTTGCACCACTTAGCTTCCTGTGTTAGGGTTGGGCGATGTCAACCAATTTGCCATCGTATGATGTCTAATGTGAAACATCACGATGGACGATGGTATCGTTGTCATAGGCAGAAGTGAATTAATTATTTATGAATAATTAATTAATTTATAACGAACTACTTATTTGTAGCCTACCGTTTCAACTACCTGACCCGCATGGTCTTTGCTTTACCCATAACCAAATTGTTATAATGGCGTCGACAAACTTGGTTGGTGAAAAAGGTGCACAACCAACAGGAACCAACCAACAGTATCTGAGGTTTTCACTAAAATTACTAAGTACACACGTGAAAGCGAAAGATTGAAGCAGTGTACTGATGCTGTGACATGTTACCTGACAGATTGAAAAGACAGAAGATTCGTTAGATAGAGACAAGATTAATTAAATATCATGCTTAACAACTACAGTGAGACGTGATTCAGCGGTACATCCTTGATAAACTGTCTGACGTGCACTGCTCTCTGGGGTGACTGCTAGAGCTCAGATTCAGATGCAGGCATAGCCCACACTGCAGCGCATGACAGTGTGCGTGTGTGGGGTCATGTGATGCGTGTTTTCAGTGGTAAAGTGTGGAAGGAGGGCTTTTCAGGAATGCTAGGTGAAACGCCAGTGTGGACGTGGATCGTTTTCGTTGTAAAATGCCATTTTAAGACTAAGATGTATTAGTGTAAATGGGGCCGTGTGTATTTTTCACAAGCGGGTTGCTGCTGTGACGAGGCGGGAGGAGAATTGTGATATCTCAGCATCGTGATGTCTATCAGCCATCGGCCCAACCCTAGTGTGCATGTGTGATTATACTATAATTACTGCTATTCTTTTAACTTCTTACACAGATTAAAAGCTCTTCTGATAAAATACAAGTGCAAGTGTGAAAAACCTACACCAGGGGTCTCAAATTGCTGGCCCATGGGCCATTTGTGGTCACCCCTCCTCCTCCCTCTGGCCCTCAACTGATGTCAAAAATATAACGAGATTCGGCCCAACACAACATATATTTTTGAACTACTATCGTTGTTATGCAGTCGCATAGCCACTTGTGGTTTTGACCCCCACCTACTTGACATTTCAGGTACTGTACTATATATTCGGGTTACTTTCGGTTTCTCTCAGCGTGCGGGCCAGAGTAACGCACATGCAGATTATTTCTGGGGCTGATTTAAACGTTCAAATATATGTCATTAAGTGCTCTCTTATTACTAAAGCTCTATTTTTGTAAATATTCAAGGGTCATTTGATTATAATCAGTTTTATACCACATGTATTTTGTTGTATAAACACCTCTTCAAAAAATATGTGGTTTCAGTTCGTGTAGATTGTCCTGTCTCTACGAATTTGGTAAGTGTGTGATGAATGGTCTTTGTTTATGTTTATTGAGATGGCAAAGTTACTTAGTACCTTCAGCAGTTCTCTTTCAGTTTTTAAAGACCTACCTTAGTCAAAATGATTTAGTTACTAAGTTTACAGTAATATAAATATACAGTATAATATAAATATACAGTAATATAATGTAAAAGATGGGGGGTTTGGGGCTTCATGGCCCTTTAAAGTGAGACCACTGATGCAATTTCTTACTTTGAGTGTGTGGAGGCACAAAATCAGCAGAGCTTTTATTATGCTACAGTCGCCCGCTTCCAGTGTGATTATGTGGGAAAGAAGTTGTTCATCCTATCATACTACATACATTTCAGAGTTCTCTTATAATGTTGCTCTGTACAGTCTAATAAAATGCAAAACAGTGGTGAGGGGAGTTTGGGCTCAGGTAGATCTCGAGAATTATGCCTAATGACGAATTAGGGATCACTGTAAAGAGATATACTGCTGACTAAGAGCTCATCTGTGGTGCCAATTGGTTTAGTCAACTCACTTATGTCGCATGTCTTTGGATGGTAGAAGGAACCCAGGCAACTCAGGGAAAACATGTAAACTCCGCACAGAAACCTCGACAAGCCTGGTAAGGATTTGAACTAGTGACAAGTGGGCTGTACAAATCTGGAGTTTTTATTCATTTAATGTGTTGTACATGAAACAGAGTCCAATATTGTGCTTTATGAATGTCTACACCTACCCCAACCTTAAACCTAACCTCACAGTAACCTGTTGTTTTATTAACGACTATACCTACCCCAACCCTAAACCCAACCTCACAGTAACTTGATGTGTTTTATTAAAATCAGCTCCACCTACACCACCTAAACCCAACCTAATTCCTAAGTCCCTCCCACTTGGAGGTCACCCAGCCTTCTTGCAGTGTAATCCCTCCCACTAGGAGATCTCTGGGCTGCAGCGATATCTACTTGGACAATCTGTGCCATCATGCCACCCTAACTAGAAAAAGGGAGGAGGAATAGGGGTGGAAGGGGGAATTCTTCAAAATGAAGATAACTGAGGTATGAAACTTATTTATGGTGACTTAGGGATTGCCTGATTGGTGAATCATGTGTTATCTAATGCAGGATCAATCATAAGCATGTGATCCTCTCTAAATTAGTTTATAAATAATCTTCACAAACTGTCTTTTTTTCCCCTCTTTCTATAAAACTAAACTGGAAATTGAGGGTGTTTGATATCATTAGCATGGCGAAACAGGGCATGGTTCGTGTCGTTAGATAAAATTGCATATTTCTCAAAATTTTAACATTCTTCAAAAACATGTGGTTCATATCTTATTCCTGTACATAAGTCGGCAAAATATATTACACTGTTCTATTCCTAAGCTTTTAGGATATTTTAATGAAAAAGTATTACATATTATGTTTTTATTTAACACTAAATGCAAACTAAATCTTTTCTCAAATCAGACTTTTTTGGAATATGTAGAAAATTACAAAACTATAAAAAGGAAAAGGACATTAATGACACTAATGTCATGTAAACAGGCCCTAAGGTAGCATGCTAAACGAAGATACACAACACTGTGCACAGTAAACCCATATTAACCACATAATAAAGTATTAAAATCATGAGTAATATTGTTATTTGGGTGCATTTTATCAAAAAAAAGTGTTAGTAGGCCAGTATTTTCTTTAAGTCTAATAGATGTCTAAACATAGATGGCTTGGTTAAAACAAGGATAGAAGGAATAAGGATTCAAAATCCAAAAGGAATGAATGACTACACATACTCTGAATCTATTTGATGTCTAGTCTAGTTTTGGGCTATTCTTAGATGTCAATGAGATTTTCACTCACAGCACAAATTTAGCCTTGATTTATCCGAGCCATATACGCTATTGGACATCTATTAAGCACAAATTGCTTGGTGGGTATGCCTATTTTTGAAACAGCATATGTGCCTATGAGGCAGTTAACGGATTTTATTTTAGAAATCAATTAAACAAGCCAACTTCTAAGCATGTTTTGTTGATGAATCTGACTTGCTATGTTTCTAAATGCAGCCACGAAAATCACAAAATATGAGGAAGTGTTCTCTAAGTATTCACAATACAGCTTTTTTTTAAATCACATTCAAATGAGACAGTAATCTCAGAGTTTAGAGAATAATATGATTTCCTTTGCTGTAGTAAAGCTCAGAAAACTTTGCTTTCTGCTAAGATCGCTTTTTCTCAGGCCTCGAGCTTTCCATCACATATAAGGCTTAACTTTATATTGCACATTAATTTCATCTCCCTCTCTTTTCTCAATCAGGTAGTTCTCGGCGTTATTATCATTTCATAATACCCTTCCTATTTCTGAAATTTCTAGTTCCTTACTTACAGGGTAATGTTAAGAAATCTTCTATTCTCATCTCTTCTTTTAGTTCACATCTCTCAGAGTTTAATTAAATGGCTTTTAATGCTTAATGCTGTGTTTTAAGCAATTTGAGTATGAGCAGAAGTGACATGGTCCTCTGAATGACCCATAAAGTCCTTTAATAAAGACATTTCATTCGGACTGGTTTAAAGCAGCAGAAGGCGGAGCTTGCCATTTAAAGACAGCATGAATCCAAATGATTTTTCCTAAGCACATTTCTTATTAAAATTGTCGGACTGTGAGAATAAATCCTGATGCAGGGGCCTTTTCACCACAGAGTGCATTTGATTGGACAAAAATGGTTGGTGAGTTGGACTTGTGACACAAAGGTTGCAAGTTCAAAAACAGGGGGACTGAATAACTTGCACTATCTTCCACTCTCATGCCATGGTTGAGGTCTGAGTCACTTGAGCAAGGCACCGGAGACTAAACTGTGTGCCCATGTTGTATATATGTGAGTCACTTTGAATAAAAGTGTGTGCTAAATGTAAATGTAAATGACATGTTCTGCTGCATTCATATTGTAATTTCAAGATTATAACATGTGATGTTCTACTTAGAGCTGTTTACAAGCTGAGTTCATACAATGTCGTAATTACCATAATTTTGAGATGACGACAAGTGACGTTCTACTCTAAGCAATTCAGAAGCTGACTTTTCACTTTTCAGTAAAAATACAAGCAAACTGATCTAACGCTTAAATAAATTTGACAAAGTATGCTAAGGCTTGAATGCCTCTGATTCAACAGTGCAGAAAAAATACTTTCCGTCAATCTGAGGACAGTTCCAAACAACAGCACTAGATAGCTCAGATGTTGCAGAATTCAAAAGTGAAAGTCATCAATTTGCAAATTGACACGCACACATTTAGGGACTATTGTATTAATACACTCTGCATCCCACAGATGTACTAAAATAATAAAATCTATAATTATAAAGTACACACATCTTTGAAGGATGTCCTGAATGAAGCAGTAATATTCTTCTCAAGCATGTTGAGAAAACACTGAAGGCACTGACGATGATGATCGTCACAGCAGAAATTTTGCTTCACTTTTGAGAATATAAAATTTAGGACTGGCTGATCTGTTTTAAGACTCTTTAAGGTCTTAATTCCCGTAAAAGTGATTTAAAGGGGACCTATAATGCAAAAATCAGTTTTATAAGAGGTTTAAACACAGTTGTGTGGCAACAGTGTGTAACTATAACCAGCCTCTTACGGTAAAAATGTATTAACTGTATTTTTTATAATCACAATGAATAAAAACAGTCTGTAGAAACACTTTGGTTGACATTCTTCCTTTGTACATGTCATCAGATGGCAAAAGTCCCGCCCATTAATAACAATCTCTCCCTTATTAGCATAGACAGCCCTGAGTGAGAAGCAGCCATCAGTCATTAGAGCTTTCACCTACTGAAGATAATTTCAGCAACTGAGAGGATTATAGGATGCACAAATGAACACTGGAGTTTTCATAGACTGCCTTGTTCTGGAGCACTTCTTTTGACATTTTTAGTCTTTCACACAGATAATGTTAATCATGTTTTGAATCTGCTGCTATGGTGATGCATATACATTTGTAGCTCCGCCCTCTTTTGAAAAGAGCACAATCTCATTTAAATTTAAAGCAACAATCACCAATTTTAAGCTGAAACTTCACATACACACTCTAGGGACATCAGGGATTTATCTTACATCTTGCAAAAAGGGGCATAAAAGGTCCCCTTTAGGACTTTAAGACTTTCAAGAATTCACACTTAGCTGATGATTGAAAATAAAACGTGTTTAGCATGCTGCTCCAGGAGAGATCCCTGAGCTCAGAAGATCCTTGAGCCTGGGGCTCCCTCCCATTTTATCCAGAGAAAGAGGATTCTAAGTTCAGGTAGGTCTTGAGAGCTCCCCTGAATTTGTTCGCATATTCCTTGATTATTAGGGGTTGCCACGGCAGAATGAACCACCAACTAAACCAGCATGTGTTTATGAGGTAAATACCCAGTACCAAAATACTAATATACTGTGCCAATTTGGTTTATTCAATTCCCTTATACTGCATGTCTGTAGAATGTGAGAGGAAACCGGAGTACCTGGGGAAGCACGTGACTACGAGGAGAACATGTAAACACACAGAAAGGCCAACTAGCCCAGCCAAGACCCGAACCAGCGACCTTTTTGCTGTGAGGTGACAGTGCTAACCAGAGCTGATGTGCTACCCTATCCTGGATTAATCTAGGAAAGAGGGGGCGGAGGAGGTGTGGATGGGGGATTCTTCAAGACGAAGATGAATAAGGCAAGAAAATCTGGTTATTTATGTATGTTTGGGTTTGTCTGATTGGTAAATCATATGATAGCTAATGCGGGACCAGCTGTGGTCAATCATAAGCATGTTATCCTCTCGAAATTAGTTTATAAATAAACTTAACTTTTTGAAGACGCACAGAAACTCTATTATTTTTCAAAATTGATCAATTAAAACTCTCACTCACCCTTTTACGAGCTCAATCACGATAAAGTCACTGCCGTCCCCAGAGTTGAAGAGAATCAGACCATCAGGGCTGGTTGTTTTGAACTGGAAGAAGAGGTGCATGGAGGCGTAGGCTTGTAAGGTGGACAGCGCCACATAACTGGCTCGATTTCGGAAGCTGACCGGATCAGCCACTATGCGGCGCATGCCGAAGCGGGCGTTGAGCTCACAGTAGGAGATGTCACCATTCTTGCACTGGTCTAGGTAAGGCATGCCGTTGAAAGAGAGGCCCTGCAGGTGGCCAATGAAGTTGGACGGCATGACTGAGATAAAGCGCCGCTCGGTCATGATGCCCGTCTCTATGTGGTGGAACTCCAGCTGCGTGTGTGCTCCGCTCATCTGGCCTGTGGCAAAACCAAACACGCTCGATTAGTCAGGTCTGGGAGCAGATGATATGAGGGAATGGCGTGCTGTCTGAGCCCATCCCAAGGCAAGTACAGCTTTTGATGTTCAGTTCAGAGTTGGATGTGTTGTAATGCTGAACTTGCAATGTGCAACATGAATCTAAACCTGAAAAAAAACTGTTCTATATATAATCTTTAAGTTGTCTCCACACTCTTAAAAATAAGGGTTCCAAGGGGGTGTTTTCGCAGTTATACCAGAGAAGCAGCATTTTAGGTTCCCCAAGGAAACTTTCAGTAAACAGTATTTACAAGAACAGTATTTTTTTTCTTTTTTAGTGTGAAGGATATTTTAACAATCTATAGAACTTGTCTTCATTATAAAGCAGAATCTTTATGGAATCATCAATGCTAATAAAGTATGCTTATTTTTAAGAATGCTTGTCTGTGTGAATTTAACAGAACAATCTGAAGCCATGGAATAATGTAAGATGAGAAACATACAAACATCCAATTCAGTCCAATTCAATAGTTAAATGTATTCATGTTTATCATGTATTATGTTTGTCTCAAAAGTTTATTATATTAACCATTTTATTACGTTAACACAAAATTAGCTGGAATGATTAATTAAAAAACATGTTAATTATCACAACTTAATGGTTAAAAACATTACGGCTGTATTAAAAAATATAATAATGATTCCTTTTTTTTGACTCCTGCTTATTTTGAACATTTAATCAGTTCACACAACTTTTGAATAGATGAATGAAAAAAGAGAAGGAAAAAGGAAGGAAGGAACAAACAAGCTATTGATGACTACAAAATGAATGAATGAATGAATGAATAAACGAACAAACAAATAATGACCACGAACATGAATGAATTAACAAATAGGCAAATAATGACCACAAACATGAATGAATGCATGAATGAATGAATGAATGAATGAATGAATGAATGAATGAATGAATGAATGAATGAATGAATGAATGAACGAATGAAAAAGCTATTAATGACAAAAACATGAAATAATGAATGAAAGAAAGAAAGAAAGAAAGAAAGAAAGAATGAATGAATAAATGAACAAGTAAATAATGACCACAAATATGAGTGAATGAATGAATGAATGAATGAAGGAAGGAAGGAAGGAAGGAAGGAAGGAAGGAAGGAAGGAACAAGCAAATAACGACCACAAAAAATAAATGAATGAACGAATGAATGAACAAAAAAGCAAATAATGACAACAAACATGAAAGAAAGAAAGAAAGAAAGAAAGAAAGAAAGAAAGAAAGAAAAAAAGAAAGAAAGAAAGAAAGATTGAATTAATGAATGAATGAATGAATGGAGAAAGGAAGGAAGGAAGGAACAAGCAAATAATGACCACAAAAAGAATGTATTAATGAATGAATGAATGAATGAATGAACGAATGAATGAACGAATGAATGAACGAATAAATGAATGAATGTATGAACAAAAAGCTTATAATGACAACAAACATGAATGAATGAATGAATGAATGAATGAATAAATGAATGAATGAACGAATGAATGAATGAATGAATGAATGAATAAACGAACAAAACAGCAAATAATGACAACAAACATGGATGAAAGAAAGAATGAATGAATGAATGAATGAATGAATGAACGAACGAATGAACAAGCAATTAATGACAAAAAACATGAAATAATGAATGAAAGAAAGAAAGAAAGAATGAATGAATGAACAAGTAAATAATGACCACAAATATGAGTGAATGAATGAATGAATGAATGAATGAATGAATGAATGAAAGAAGGAAGGAAGGAAGGAAGGAAGGAAGGAAGGAAGGAAGGAAGGAAGGAAGGAAGGAAGGAAGGAACAAGCAAATAACGACCACAAAAAAAATAAATGAATGAACGAATGAATGAACAAAAAAGCAAATAATGACAACAAACATGAAAGAAAGAAAGAAAGAAAAAAAGAAAGAAAGAAAGAAAGAAAGAAAGATTGAATTAATGAATGAATGAATGAATGGAGAAAGGAAAGAAGGAAGGAACAAGCAAATATTGACCACAAAAGAATGAATTAATGAATGAATGAATGAATGAATGAATGAATGAATGAATGAATAAACGAACAAAACAGCAAATAATGACAACAAACATGGATGAAAGAAAGAATGAATGAATGAATGAATGAATGAATGAATGAATGAACAAGTAAATAATGGCCACAAACATGTAATACAGTACATGTAGCATGTATATGAGGTCTTCCAC
The DNA here is from genome assembly GCF_903798145.1 of Danio aesculapii. Taxonomy (NCBI): domain Eukaryota; kingdom Metazoa; phylum Chordata; class Actinopteri; order Cypriniformes; family Danionidae; genus Danio; species Danio aesculapii. The sequence goes on along the minus strand of NC_079455.1, from coordinate 17,701,669 downwards.
TCACCCTCCACGGTCACGTTGTCAACAGAGAGCTGCAGGCTCTTCCCACGGCGCACCACCTTCACAGAGTGCCACTCATTGTCATTCAGCTTGTGCCCTGCGAACAGAGTCTCCGGTCCTTTACCTGCAGAGAGAAAGGCCAAAGTCACACACCGCTGTGAGCGCTCTGCCTTATCAATACAGCACAGTCTAGCTCTCACACACACATACATACAAATGCAGACACATCCTCACACTCAATTGACAGAACAGTGCACTCCACTAATATTGCCATTCTTGATAAATATGAGCAAAGAAGAATACAAAAAGAATGCCTTGATAGTTTAACCTTTTGATCTTTTGCTCATAATATGAAATACAGCATATACACTGAAGATTGCGAGCAGATGACAGTTTTTTTTTCTTGAAAACCTTCCAAACTACACTATTTGTGGTGATGTACTTACTGTAGGTGACGTTGGATTGTAGTTTTGCAGACTTTCTGATCCCAAGACCTAACTAACTTCTGCAAATATTCATTTGGGATTGCTGGAGATTTTATTGGCTAGTCGAACCATCATCCTAACAGTGTACTGCCACAAGAGAGTCACAGAGCCTTTTGCAGGCTTATTCATAACACTTACAGTTGACTGAACTTTCTTAATTATTGCCCTGATGATGAAAATGGACATTTGCAGTGTTGTTTTTTCTTTTCTTAAACCCATTCCCATTTTGAGAAGCTCAACAACACTTTGCTGCAAATTACAGCCATTTTCTATAGTTTTACCGATTGAGATGAATGACTGAGTCAGGTTTTTGTGTTTTCTCATATATACCTCTTTCAACACGAGGTTATGGTTGTCACCAGGGTGTTACCCTCATATAAATTGTGGAACACATATATTTAACAAAATACTTCCTTCTTTTAATATAAACTATGCTTTGTTTGGAATTGTTTGATTTCTATCAAGAATAGGAATCTATGTCATGGCAAGTTGCGTTCCACCATGCTGTCTGACAGTCGGGAGCGCACAATGTAAACCAATGCAAATCACCACAAAAAAAGCAGACAGTTTAACAGAAAGACTTTAAAAAAACCACTCAAAATTAAATAGACTAATGTGCAGATAGTTTTATCGATGCTCTTTGAGTGTCTGAGAAGCTGAAAATATGAGTTCCATAATACTCTCCAGTGCTAAAACTGAAAGTAGAGTAGCCGAGCAGATGCAGAGGAAGCGGATCAATGAAAGCAACCTGTTCATCTGTTAGTGACAGGGTATCAACAAGCTGCCTTGAGAAAATATTTCCATATTTGCTTTTCTTTTCTTTTTTTATGTAGTTTAAATGTTTACAGTATATTGCAAATCAGTGTTCATGTATATATAATACAATAAACCCATAGAGATCAGTGGCAAACTCCCAGAATGCATTTCACTGTAAAGACACATTCCCTTTCTCTCTCTCTTTTTTTTTTAATTATCAAATGATTACACAATAAAGACATTTCACAGCATTCTTTGCTCATATTTACCACTATTGCTTTTCCACTATCATGCTGAATCAGTCAGGTGTGGTTCCCACATGAGCCTGGAACACTGTGGCATGATTACAAACAGTTCTTGACCTGGAATTCTAGGCCCTGTTAGACAATCACGCTGAATCATGCTGGACTAGGAGAGCACTTATGTGCATGATGTTACAACTCTGATGCAAGTTTCTACATAGCTGTGTTGATGGAAGTGCACTATTCATTGTTATTCAGCATCCCAAAAACTGGGCGACACAACCAAAAAGTTAAGGTAACTCAAACTGTTTGAGGAAACCGATTGAATCAAATCATTTAAGTTCAAAAACTAATCCTAATAAGTACTGTCAAATTAATCCATTTAAGTTGAAGTAATGAGGTATTTAATTAAGTGAAGTTTCACAAACTAATTTTGAGATGAGCACATGATATGATTGACTGCAGCTGGCTACCCATCTACATTCATTAGTTAACCAATCAGATTAATCCCAACTTACTATAAGTAGCCTAGCTAGAACTACTCTCTTATCTTCGTTTTCCGAAGAAACCCCCCATCCGCCCCTTCTCCTCCTTTACCGTGGGGAGCTCTTGAGAACCACCTGATCTCGTACTCCCCTCACATGCTCTATGGACCAGGCGGGAGCCCTGGGCTCAACTATCTCCGAGCTCAGGGTTCTCTCCCGGGACAGCATGCCAAACCTGCTAACAGTTGTCAAACAATATCTAAGTGTGAACTCTTGAACTCATTACTTTCAACACTGAGTACAAAACTCTTTTAAAATGAGTAGAATTAACTTTCAGTAAATTTTGAGTTAACAACACTCATTTTATTTGATAAAGTTGACTGTTGGGTTTTACAGTGTATAAAATGAGCTGAAACAACACAATTATTGGCTTTTTTGGGAATAACTTTATTGTTTTATGTTTGATTCACTTAAATTTTTTAAACCGTTTAACTTAATCGATTTGTGTTGGGTCAACACGAAGGAATTGTGTAGAATCCAGCATTTTTTTTTACAGTGCATGCTAGAGTAATTGGTGATTTATTCCACTTTGGCAACCCTGAATAAATCAGGGACTAACCTAAAGCAAAGTAAACATCTAAAAAACAGAAATATCTGATCATCCTCCATATCACTGTTTACATTACACTTGCATTACCGAAGCAAAGACTGACACATTTGCATTGTTCCAGTGAGTTCCGTTAGCAGCACCAAAGTGGAAAATGAAACAGTTTCCATGCTAACTGTACTGGATCCGTGTGGAATGGAACGTTTAAAAGCAAACAGAACAATTTAGCCTGATAGTGATAAAGCGGGTTGCCAACATTAGTGGAGTGCACTGTATTTATACACACGCTCAGACATTTGCAGAGAAAGGGCATGAACATACGTACCTAGACATCCAAACGCACTCATTTGCATTTCACACAAGCAAGCGCCCACTCAAATACATACATTCCCAAACACTGCTTAAAGACAATCGTGACATGCACATCTGCTGTTCTGCTGGAACTGTATAAGGGATAAATAAACTGTTTTCCTCATGAAGTGTCCACCGATGTTGAACAAACTCAGATAAGTATTGTAGCGATAAGATCGGTGATATCAGAAAAACGGTTAATGTTGAAATCCACAACTTTATAATCAAATACAGTTGACGACAATTTTCTCCTTTGACATTTGTTTTCTTTTTTGTTCAAATATTTATCATGCGTGTCTAAGGAAGAGTTAAGTTTTAAACAAGAGTTTTGATATCTAATTTATAATAATCATTTCACATTTACTAGTTATTTTAATGCTGTAGTATATGAGATACTACAATGTTCAACCTAAAGTGCACTTAAAGACTTAATAGGTTAACTGTGCAAGGTACAGTAAGTTAAATAGTCAAATCACTGGATAACAGGCAATCAAAAATGTATATATGTGTATAAGGGATTGACTAATTTTTACTTTTTTATTTGATGATTATTATTATTATTATTATTATTATTATTGTTGTTGTTGTTGTTGTTGTTTAATTTCAGCCAAACTAAAGAAATAAAACTTCATTCAGAAGAAAAATATAATGGGATCTTGTAAAAACCATTTACCTTGCTCCATTAAACATCCCTTGGGAAATATTTGGCAAAAAACTAAAATGTCATGGAAAGGCTAATACGGTAAGTCTTCAACTGTTTATTTGCATTAAAAAAGTAGATTCACTAAAGAATATATGCAACAGCACTGACTTATATACAGCTATGGAGAGAGACAGAAAAAAAAAACACTAGCAAATGCCTGGATTTATCAAGGACTTCTCTTGATTTATCAAGTATAGGTTAGATAATTACAACAGTCTTCAGTGTCACATGATCTTTCAGGAATCATTCTAATGTGCTGATTTACTGCTCATGAATATTTCTTATTATTGATGGTGGGAAAAGTTGTGCTGCTTAATATATATTTTTTGTAGAAACTGCTTTTTGTTACTTTTAGAAAGTTTGTAGTGAGACATTTTTTTGTGATTTTTTGATGAACAGAAAGAAAAGAGAGGCTATAAGCCACTTTACAAAAGCTTTTCATTCAATACTCCATGGTGGTGAAATGATCTTCCCATTCCCACTCGGACTGCGGATACACTGGTATCCTTCAAACGACAACTAAAAACCCATCTCTTCTGAGAACACCCGAACCCCGGTGAATAAAACCAAAACCACCTTTAGAAGCACCTTTTCTCCCTCTCTAAAAAAAAAAAAATCCTACTCTAGCACTAAATCCTCTGAGTACAAGCAAATTCCTTTGTATAATTAGCACTTCTTGTGTGTATTGCCTCTTCTTGTTGAATTGCTAAATACCTTGCTTGTATAAGGAGTATACTGTAAAAATACATGTCTCAATATATATGTCACATTTCTTATGATGTAACAATGCCACATAAAATAATTAAAACATTACATATTTTTAAGAGGAACAAATACTTTGATGCCCTCTACATCTTCATGTCTGTCCAAGCATTTTCAGAAAAAAAAAAACATGTTTCTTTTTACTTACAAGACGGTCTGCATGTGTGCCAGAATATGATGCAACAACAAAGCAGTAGTAGCAGCCAAAATTCAGACATAAAAAACAATGTCTCATGGGTCTGGAAATGATTTGTATTTGAGAGAAAAAAAGAAGAAAAAAAAACATGAACAGACTGTCAAAAAATCTGAAAGGAAACTTTGAATTGACAAAAGTACTTATTTTTGATGCATTTTTATTATTTACTTGTATTATTGTTATTTTACAAAACAAACAAATAAAGAAAGAGTACCTCAATTCATAGAATCCCAATACAGATTTAAACATGACAGGTTTTATTTTATTTATTAATTTATTTTTCTTTAATATTTAAAAATGTATATACCTATACAAAATTTTAACATTGGGAGTTAAAAGAATAATAATTTGCTGTCCAAAATATGTTTATCACCTTTTATTTGGTCTTTAAGAATAAATCAATTCAATGTTTATGTTTTATATTTTGGCTGCATTTGTGATTGATTACAATAGTAACTGCTGAGTATTGATAAACTAATTAATATACCCCTAAACTAAATATTAAATACTAAAATATTTATATTTTGATGTACTGAAATTAAATATTCCGATGCTAGTTTAGAAAATGGTTGTCATGGTGACAAAATGTCAAATTTACACTCATTTACACACACACACCCATACTTAATTTGGGGATTTACGAAGACTCTCCCTTGGCGAGATGTATTTTAAAATCGAACAACTGCTTATTATTTTGCTAACTTAACCTTAACCCTCACAGGAAACCAGGAATTACCAGGACATGGGACATTTTTAATCGTTGCCAACTAAAATTGGCAGGAAATACAACAAATCTGTCAATGAACGCAAATAAACAAACAGAGTACCTCAGTTTTGTAAAATCCTAAAAAAGATTTTATGTTTACACAGGGCATATCTTTGTAAACCACCTCAAAACTGTGATAATGTATCTAGATACAGTATCCATCAATATCAAATGTCCTTGTAAACAACCAAAAACAGTACACATGTAGACGTGTAGATCAATACCAAATTTACTGTAAAACACAGCACAAATCATGAGGAAATTTAACACTTTGAGCTTTGTTTCCTTCCAAAGATGTGAATTAAATTTATGCGCAAAACTGGATTATCACATAAAAGAAGTACAAATAAAGCAGCGTTTCTATCAAAGTAGTCAAAGAAAACAAAATCATCACATCCTGATTAACTGTCGGCAAATATCAAAAGTAAAAACAGAATTTGCTGCAGTAGCAGAAGCTGCGTGAATCTTTAATTTATTAAATAAATGACTTCAGTAGACAATGCTGACACGCAATGAACACGTGGTGGCGTTTAAAGGCATCAGATGAGGAGGACATATGCTCTTTGAGGAGGACAATTCTGCAGCTAATTATTAATATAATAACACTAATACTGAAATGATTAAGGCATTTTAGAATGACCAAGACAACATTTGAGATGTTTTACAAAGTGGTCAGCCTGCTGGTTTGTCCATTCACACACATTGTTATCATCACATGATCTCTTATTACAAAATTGCATGACTTTTTTTTAATGCATATACAGGAATTTGTTCTGTAAAAGTGTTTCCATCATAGTTTATGCGCATCTTTTCTTATCAAATAAAAAGCGTATATGTGTTTTTTTTTTTTTTTTTTTCATTTTTAAAACTTGTGCACATCTTGGCGTTTCCATCAACCGATTTTTTTAATGTGCATATCCAAAATATGCATAAAAATACACAGTAAAAAATCTGGAATTTTATGGTTTATTTCCGTAAAAAAAAAAACGTTAATTAACGGCTGTTAAATTACAGAAATTTACCGTAAATTAACGGGCATTAAATTACAGAAATTTCCTGAAATTTTAATTTCTGTAATTCAACCTCTGTTATTTTACAGTAAATTTCTGTAATTTAATGGCCGTTATTTTATGGTTTTTTTTTTTCAAGAATATTTTATGATTATTTTTACAGTGTAGATGTATGGAAAGTAGCTATTGTTTGATTTATGTATGTTTAGTTTAAACAATAAAGCTCATCTAAATATACTAAATAAGCTCAGTTTCCTCATTGTTTCTTAAATATTTCCCTGACAGCTGAATGTAAGCCATTATTAGGTTCCAACCACAATACCTGTGACTGTTAAAAGCATGTTTTCATCTGGAGTTGTATATAAACACGCTGTTGTTTTCTCCTTTACATCTGTCACTTACAGATACAAACCGCATTGATTCAGCATCTTAAAAACACTGCTTCAATAGCAAAAAAAAAAAAAAAAAAACAAGTGCAGCAGATCTGCTCATTACACCAGAGAGTGACTGGTGATGGCTGCGCATTTGTGTGAAACACGAGGCAAACGCATTATACTTCAAGTGAATTGAAATGAAATTGAATTGGCCCTGGGTATGTGTATAATCATCTTACAGGCTCAGGATTTTTATGGCCGAGGAACAAATTCACACTGTGCCTTGGTACACAGGTTTAAAGGGACAGTACACAAGCATACAGAGACACATCATATCCCTCACATACCTCATGAGTCCAACACAAAACAGTCAGAAACTGTATATTTTCTATGTATTATTCTATAGACTATACTTTTTTTTAAACATTTGATGATATTTAGATGTTCATGTTATTATATATATATATATATATATATATATATATATATATATATATATATATATATAGTATTAGTATTTTAATATATATTTGTAGTATATAAATATTAATATAATTATGTAATATAAATATTTTTGTATTTATAATTTGTAGGATCAATAAACCCAAATGTATAAACCAAACCAAATAATCCAAAACCAAACGTATAGACAAGGAATTGAATGGATGGATGATGGATAAATGAATGGATGGATGGAAGGATGACTGGATTTATTTAAATTCAAGTAACATTTCTGTGTATTTTTTAATCATTTGATGGTTCTGATCATGGTTACAGCAATAAATTCAGTCAAAATCTCTAAGACACTATTAGTAATTTGAATTAAATTTTTATTTTCCATTTTAGTTACGCCACATCCCCTTTTCCATTTTAAAAGGATAGATCAGCCAATACTAAATAAATAAATAAATATCTGTCATTATTTACTCACCCTTTACTTGTTCCGGACCAGTTTGAATCTTTTTTTTTTCTGTTAAACACAAAAGAAGATATTTTGAAGGAAGCTGGAAATCTGTAACCATTGACTTCCCTAGTATTTGTTTGTTGGAAGTCCATGGTTACAGGTTTTTAGTTTTCTTCAAAATATCTTCTTTTGAGTTCAGCAGAATAAAATAATTGATAAAGGTTTGTGTATGTTTTTATTTTGGGTCAACTATCCCTTTTGATTATTATTTTGTGTTATATTCTTATTATTTTGATGTATCACATCGAGTCAAACTAAACAAAACAAACAAAAAAGAGAAAATATTTTTACTATGAGCACTGAACATTCAAAGATAATCTGTTAAAGCAGCAGTTTTGAGGGTCTCCCGCTGTGGGGGCCAGTGTGGCTCTGTTTGGCATGAGCTCAGAAGGCTCCAGTGGTGTGTGTGGAGAAATGGGTCAGAGCGATGCATCTGCTTCAGCCTTCATCATGAGGAGCGTCCAGAGCCTGACACCCGCTTCAAAGCTGCTGGACACTCTAATTGGCTCTGCTGGAGTCAACAGACCCTCCGAGGAACAACGTCAGCCTATTTGTAGCAGTGTTCGGAGTCTGACGAAGCTTTCACATATAGGAAAAAACATCTGCTTTGCGGCCCAAACTCTCACTATAAATTGCAGTTACTATGCATACCTGTGAGTAACAACCAGGTATGTGTGACATTCTTTGCATCGGAGTGTGTCGGTGTCATTTCATCCCTCTAATTAGCTCTTCCAGCTTAGAAAAAAAAAAACGGAGGAATAAGTGAGCGCGAGGCAGAAATAGGGGGAGGTTTCGTTCTACACCTTCTGGCAGCTTGTTAATTAAATTTAAATCGTTGCCCATCCCTGCTTTTTACATCTAGGAGAGCATGTGCCGCTTCGGCTCGACCTGGCAGTTACTCAGCATTTCCGATGAAACTGTGATGGTTTAAATGGTCTGAGGATGAATCAAGAACTGGGTAGTAAACGAAGATGAGTTTAAACATAGGTACTGTAAATATGGAGATACTTGTATGCATATATAACATCTTATGTGAAGTATTTATAGACTAGTTTTGAGAGGATCATGTGCTTGTGATTGACAATGGCTGGACACACATTAGCTACGTATCACGTGATTCCCCAATCAGATGTTTCCTAAGTAACTATAAATAATCATAGTCTTCTCAGCACAGTCATCTTCGTCTTGAAGAATCCCTCCTTCCTCCCTCTTCTTAGATTTGTGGCACGGCGGCCCAGTGGTTAGCACTGTAACCTCACAGTAATAATTCCTTACATTTATATACATGGACACTTAAAGTGCTTTACACATTGGGGGGACTCTCCTCATCCACTACCAATGTGCAGCATCCACCTGGATGACACAACGGCAGCCATATTTTAACGACCACAGAAAGTCAGCACTAACTGAACAGTACAGAGTCCCCATCAATATACTGGGGCGTTAGGACCCACACGGACCAAGCATTGAGCATCAGGTTGAACATCCCCTGTTGGTCTCACTAACACCACTTCCAGCAACAACCTAGCTTTGCCATGTGGTCTTTCATCCAGGTACTGACTGCTTAGCTTCAGTGGGAGAGCATGTGAGAGTTGCAGAGAGCTGACTGCTAGCAATTTCACACTTAGAGTTCACACGTAGCTGATAATCAATAGAGCGTAATTGGCATGCTGTCCCGGGAGAGAGCCCTGAGCTCGTAATATCCTCGAGCCTGGGGCTCCCTCTCGTTAGAAGGGCGAGAGGGGAGTTCGAGCTCAGGTAGGTCTGGAGAACTCCCCAGCTTGAAACCATGTGAGAAGTGTAAACTAAGGTTGTCTTGGGTGATGATTTCATGTAGATGACTGGCTATGGTGCGTGCTTTTGGACGGTGGGAGGAAACATGGGAACCCGGGGGAAACCCACGCGAACACGGGGAGAATATAGAAACTCCGCACAGAAATGCCAACCGGCCCGATAGGAGGTTGGACCAGTGGTGTTCTTGCTGTGAGGCAACAGTGCTAGCCACTGGGCCACCGTGTCGCCCTATCGGAAAAAAGGGGGGGAAGTGGGGGTGTAAGGGGGGAAAACTTCAAGATGAAGATAACTGGAGTGAAATACTTTGATTATTTATAATTCTTCCGTAATTATCTAATAGAGCAGATTACAGAGATAATGAGGCGCCAGCCGTGTTGATCATAAGCACATGATCCTCTCGAAATTAGTTTATAAATAAACCACACAAGAACTTTCTAATCCTATAATCCTATAAATAATTAAGTGTGAACTCTTGAAGCATAATTTGGTATAAAAACGACAGATTAAAATATATTTTAAAAAAGCAACACGATCTCACAGCAATTCGTAACTTTTGATTTAGGGGTTAATTCGTATGAATTTGTACGATTTCATTTGTACAATTTAGCACGATTTGCTTATCCCCCATTGGCGGTTGGGTTTAGGGGTGGGGTTGGATGCCATGCCTACTTTAAAATCGTAAATTTTCATACAACTGAACTGTGCGAATTTGTATGAATTAGCCACTTAACTGACCAAACGTAAAATTTGCTACAATTTGTTACATTTCCTCGAGAGATCAGGCTGAAAAAGATACAAAATGGAGCTAAAGTTGACTACTATGTAGAAGAGAGCTATTATTAAGAAATACATTAAATTTACATTTGCATTTAGTCATTAAGCAGACGCTTTTATCCAAAGCGACTTACCAATTAGGAGAAGAAAGCAATTTACACAACTATAAGAGCAACAGTGAATAAGTGCTGTAGGCAAGGTTTAGGTGTGTAAAGTCTAAGAAGCAAAGCATTAGTAATGTGAGGTTTTTTTTTTTTTTTTTTTTGAGAGAGAGAGAGAGAGAGAGTACAGTTAGTGGTATAGCCAGAGAGGCCATTGCAGATTAGGAAGGAAAGTGGAGATTAGATTTAAATAGATTAATAGATAAAATTAAAAAACAGATAAAAAATAGATAAAAAGATTTAAATTTATATTTATTATTATTTAATCATTTTACATATTTATTTATTTATTTAATTTCTAATATAATATCTGTTCTGAATCTAATATCTGGAATCTAATATCTGCAGGTCTTAATGGACGGATGGACTATTATACAGTCTCTGTCACCATCTTTTTCAACCATGGCTTTTGCTTCATTGTTATCGTAACAGTTTTTACTGTTTTTAAGCATTTTATTTAAATATTATTGCAATTTATATCAAATGTACTTTATTAAGCAACAGTATTTAACAAACAACAGTATAAAGATGTGAAATAAATCAAAAGAATTATGACCAAGTTTTCATTCAGCATATTCTAACGTATAAAAATGAAGTCAAATCTATTTGCTTAGGAGTAATTAACGGATGACTGTCCAAATATTGCCTTCAAATGTAGCCTAAACAAATGACATTTCACAATAGACTACCATACAGACATTTAGCAGATTTCTGAACAAGTGTCCATCAGTAGAGTGCTCTTGGCAGTGAGTGCCAAGCAGAGGACTAAACTTACTATTGTTTGACAAATACTGTGGCTGTTAATAACATTATGTAACATAATGCACCTTTGAGACTTTTAGGTGAGATTGTAGTTGTTTTGATTGCAAATATGTAATTTATTTATAAGAATAGCACCTATTTGTTTATATCTGTTTGGATGATTTCGGAGATGGGACTTCCAGTAGATCGGTGGATGTTCAGCCTCTTATTGCCTGCCAAGAGCACTCTTCTGATGGACACTTGTTCAGAAATCTGCTAAATGTCTGTGTGGTAGTCTATTGGGAAATGTCATTTGTTCAGGCTACATCTAAAGGCAATATTTGGTCATTCATCCGTTACTTACTCCTAAGCAAATACGGTATATTTGAATTAATTTTTATTCCTTAATATATGCTGAATGAAAACTTAATCATTGAATAAAAACTTGGCATTTTTATTTTGTTGTAAATACTACTGCTCAATAAATGACATTTGACATAAATTGCAGTTATATTGAAATAAAATGCTTAGTAGTACACTTATGTAAATAATGAAGCAAAAGTCATGGTTGATGTGATATTGTTTCGTTAAAAGATGAAAATAATAGTCCATCTGTCCATCTATAAGTGAAGCAAACGATTTCACCTCAGTGAATATGTTAAACAACAGCAAAACAAATTATAACAGAACTTTTGTACAGTACTTTGTATTGCTGTATGTATACTATAGTAATCTAGCAGTGTTTGCTTTGCTTTAGATTTTATGTGCTAAATATTAGCGAACACGCAACTGCATCAGAGAAATGCAGGCAGAACTCTGTAAACTGATGTTGTTTTAAGTCATTCAACTTTATAATCTTGATCTGTGAGCAAGATCTTCTGCATTTGAATTAGCAATGGCTTTTGCTATTCAGACAATCAGCTGCAGATTCGAATGCATGGTGGAAGCAGTTCCTCATACAATAGCGTTTTTTGACAACTTATGTTTGAATTTTTATATACATGATCATGGCGTTGTGTACTGCTGCAAAACCCAATATTACACTTGCAGCACTGTGATGTCGCTGTACATTAGCACTGCTGGGATACTGGCTATGGCACGAGGCCACCAGTGCTGATATACAGCTATATGTCACTGCTACAAGTATGATTTTGCTCATTTTAAAAAGCAAAAACTTCAATTAATTTTTTTAATAATAATATATATTAATTTATCTCTAAAAGTAATGTTTGTGCTTATTTATGGCCATTTTGTTTTGAAAATATTAACCTGAAGTATCACATTATACCTATTTTGACTGTCTCTGATAGATAGATAGATAGATAGATAGATAGATAGATAGATAGATAGATAGATAGATAGATAGATAGATAGATAGATAGATAGATAGATAGATAGATAGATAGATAGATAGATAGATAGATAGATAGATAGATAGATAGATAGATAGATAGATAGATAGATAGATAGATAGATAGATAGATAGATAGATAGATAGATAGATAGATAGATAGATAGATAGATAGATATAGATAGATAGGTTGTAACATAGATCTTCAAATCAAACTTTGACGACCAGCTTCAGGCATTGGAAAATGTCAATTATTCATCACAACCTAATGTTAACTTAACATTAATGGGTGTTTGTTTTTTTGTATAGCAGTGTCATCTGAATCTGCTTGGTATTCATGAATCCTCTGTGCTGAACTGTTTGAAATGCACATCATGTTGAAGAGGGGTAGGAAAAAAATAGAGACTTCCAACAGATGGCAGAGGGCCCTAATTGGGTATAATTTACTTTAACTACCAGCATTTCTGTCTATTTAAAAGTCAATTAACATTTTACTGTCATTAAAACTTCCATCAGTCTGAATATGTTTGACGCAGCCATCGAGCTAATACGTAGAGCAAAAAAAAAAAACGTCCACAGGTTAACATATCAAACGCTCGTCTGATTATGAATGTACATTTCTACATGCGAGCAAGCAGAGATTCATCATTCTGTGAGATTTATGCTTCATACAGTAAATCACTTTCTGAGGGCCCAAATGGCGGACGTGTTTTAAAACTCGATATCTGTCATGTAATGTGTTTATGGTAGTTTGTAATATATATAATGAGAAAGGATGTTATGTTTGCTAAATAGGGATGATTTGTAGATTCAGTCCTTCAAGAGAGAGAGAAAAAAGGCATTGGAACACATGCAGAGCTGGAGACTTTGAGAAAGGAGTGAATGAACTCTGGTGCTGGAATACATGGAGTTTGTTGCCACCTGGTGGTGGATTCATGATATTGTGTTCAGCATAATAAAGAAAGTTCCAGAACTTGATGCTTAATACAGTACTGAAAGTGTTAGAATATAGGAACAGCTAAGTTTCAATTCTGTTAGTTTAACTAACTAACTAACTAACTAACTAACTAACTAACTAACTAACTAAATAACTAACTAACTAAATAAATAAATAAATAAATAAATAAATAAATAAATAAATAAAGTGAGGCACTTTTAATAAAATAGGGGCAAAAAGTAGAAATGTAAAGCTTATATTTTTATAAAATAACGCCATTCTTCTTTGAAGTTTTTTAAATAAACTGTTAGAATATTTAGTAATTTTGTGATAACTGTTTTTATTAAATTTGTATGTTTATATAGACTTTTAAAAAAGTCTATATAAGTCTATATAAGACTTTTTAGTTTTATTTTGTCATGTTAAACCCAACAAAAACAAGACCTACTTATTATTCACTAGCTGAAAGAAAATTGGTTTATGTTTAAAATACATTTGAGTTTTATAGTAAGGATAATTTATTTCATGGTTAGACAATCATTTAAATATTTTTGTGCAAAATGTTGTCACGGCAACAAAGCTGTAAAAATCCAATATTTACATCAGCAATAGTAGAGATCATATATTAAATCAGTAGATAAACTATAGCAATTTTTTATTAATTTAATGTATAAAGTGTAAGCATTTGAAATATTTAGTTTAATGTTAATTTATTTTCAGGTTACAAAAATAGTTTTATGATTTATGATTAGTTTTATGATTTTAGGATTGTTTTAGGAATTGTTTCAGGTTTTAGACATGTTTAAAAATGTACAGTATACAGCGCATCAGTAATATATGGAAGAGGATTAGGGCCAACCATTAATAAAAACAAATAATTAAAAAATTGCTGAAACATATGAAGAAAACAGGAATGTATAAATGTCAACATTTAAATTAATTTTGAAAACGCAGAATAAAAAAAAAATCTCTACATTTAATGTTTATTCTAAACATTTTTCTAGAAATTTTATTGTTAATTTAATGAGTTTATGTTCAACATTTATTATTATTATAATTAAAAATAATAATTCTTTAAAAATAACAGCTTTATTCTTGGAGTTTATTCACAACATCTTTTTCTATTTATTTATTTATTTATTTATCACTTGGCTAAAATCTTGAGATGTTTTTATTTTAATTGTTGGTTTAGCACTAATGCATAGATTTGTTTTAATCTCACTGAGACACTATTGTAGCTTTTATTAAAAGGTCAAATTTAATTTTCTACTTTCTTTACTTTTTAAGCTTTATGTATTTACTGTATATATCATTTTAGTTGACATTTATTTTGTTTCAAGAGCAAAAAAATGGTAAAAAAACAATAAATGAAAGAAAAAATAATCTAAATCATTTGAAACCAGAAGCTTCACTATAAAACCACTTTAAAAAAATTGAAAATATCAGCTTCACTTTCCATACTCTGTGAATTATATGCAATAATAGACTCAAATAAAATAATCTAAGGAGCCAAGAAATAAATACAAAAGTTCAAGATGTGTAAAAGTTGATAAACCACAGGCACAGACTGAGTGTGGGTCTGCTTACTGTTAAAAAGCCCCAGCGTAATGAATCATTCAATCTTTTAGCTCTTGATGAATCATTGTCTGATGCATCTGTGTTTTGTTTTTTCACTGGCATTATTTAAACATTTAGAACCAAAACATTCCACAAATCCAAATTTGTTGAGTCATTTCCACAGATGAATGAACAATCTGTGATGACGCATTTGAATGGTGAACATGTCGAAATTTACAATGAGAAAAAAATGTTATGCCTTTTTTTGGGAATCGTTTCCTCAAGCGCAAACACCTACTACATCGTGACTAATGAAGTACTAGAGTGACAAATTGCACAATTAGACGCCTACTTTGTATACATGTAAATACTGTACATGGTGTATATTTCTTGACTGCAATTTCTTAAGGAAAAGGAAAGAGCTTTAATCCTCAAACCAAGGGGAAAAAAGGAAGTCACATACTGTAGCCTTGTCTTTTGTTGTTGTTGTAACCGATACAACATACAAACAGTACAGTGATGATTTATATAGAAATGTAAAGAAATGTAAACAAAAACATTCTGCAGTGACCTCTACACTGTAAAAAATATTGCTGCATTACATCTTTTTTGTTGAATCCAATTAACTTTTCTAGTCATCTCGACTTCTATCAATCGCACTGACTAAAAAGTAAGTCAAAACTATGTATAACTTAAAATTTTTTAGTTGAAACCTGATTAAGTTAAAGCAACATAACAATATTTGTTGCCTTAACTTTTTGTCATTATGTTCATTACAGTGTACTAGCTATACATCCTATAAACTCCAAACATAAATAAACAAACAAACAAATAAACAAGCAAAAAAACATAAATAAATAAACAAACAAATAAAACAAACAGTCAGACAGATAAACAAACTAATAAATAAATAAATAAATAAATAAATAAATACATACATTTAGGTTGAAATGTCTAGGGTTATTAATGTTTATATTGTATGTTCAAAGACATTCATACATTTGTTGAGCAAATAAAACATGACAGCAAAGATTAAATGATTTGTTAAAGCACCCTTTCAGAACTTCATATTCAGCAATGAATTGATTGGTATATAATCAATTGACTGATCGATTATTACAAAATAGAGAATATTCAAATATATCTTGAGCATCAGATTAGCATATTAGAGTCATTTTTAAAAGATCTTGTGACACTGAAGAAGAGAGTAATGATAAAAAAAAATTCAGTTTTGGATCATGCAAATAAATTATGTTTTAAAACATTCCTTAAGTATATATTTTAGATGAAATACTTTTATGAAACTGAGAAATATGCCAATGTGCTGTTTAAATTAAATGTCATTTTGTTTACACAGAAAATAGTATAGCAAACCTTTACAGTTTCAAAATACAACTGATATTGTACTGATCTTCACCAAGTAAATTCACCCAAAAATAATAATAAACCTTAAGGTTTGAATAACTAAAGCCCAAACACTAAGAATGATTAAATATGTGTATTTAATTTGTATTACAATACTTTTTCAACAATTCAACATATAGTTTTTTTATTTTATGAATATAAGACATTCTGTTCTGATTAAAGATTTTACAAGCCTGCAGCTGCCGAAGGGCAAATATTTGCAGAAAGCCTTTAATAATATTTTCAGAATATTATTGTTTAACTTTATTTGCAAAAAAGCAAATACAGCCATGGTGAGTCAAACATGTTACTTTAAAATAATATTACAAAATAAAACTTTAAAATGAAGTGGGCTTTTTTTCTTTCAGCAAACAGTGAGGTATCCGCAAGCAGGATCAATGATTAAACCGAATAAATAAATAAAACTTTTAAGATTATTATTCTTTCAATCTAATTATTTAAATGTGATTATTCAAAAGCCATATATGCTTGACAACTGTATTTTAAATATCTAAATCTGACAATCTCAAAACACATGTAAGCAAAATCAATATAGTTTGTGTTTAATTAGTCATAATAGTTGATAGTTACGATTTCCAATATCAGCATATTTTGCTAGTACTGATCTATATTTAAATATCTGAAATATGGAACAATTAATAATCATAAGCTACACAACTGAGCACATTTATCTAAAAACGCAATAATATTAATTGAGAAGATTCCTCAATGTTTTTGTTCAACTTCTGTGGACAATCTGTTCCCAAACTGTAGTGGAACACACACATACACGCACCTTTTCTAGACTTTCTTTTTTTCAGTCAAATAATATTTTCTACCCCTTAACCTACCCTTTACAAAAACACTTTTGCATATCCTTTTGTGTCAAAAATCTCAGAATTTAGATTCTTGCATAAGCAAGTGCCATGTTCCACTGTAGCATAAACAGGTTCACACACACCTAGTTATCTTTATAGGGACTTCCAATAGATGTAGTGATGTTTCTACTGTACAAACTCTATATCTAACCCCCCTACCCCTAAACGCAACCCTCACACTACAGTTGAAATCAGAATTATTCGCCCCCTTTTGATTTTATTTTCTTTTTTAAGTATTTCCTAAATGATGTTTAACAGAGCAAGGACATTTTCACAGTATGTCTGATAATATTTTTTTCTGGAGAAGGTCTTATTTGTTTTATTTTGGCTAAAATAAAAGCAGTTTTAGGATAAAGAATAAAAACCACTTTAGGAACAAAATTATTAGCCCCTTTAAGCTATTTTTTGATAGTCTACAGAACAAACCAACATTATACAATAACTTGCCTAATTACCCTAACCTGCCTAATTAACCTAATAAACCCAGTTAAGCCTTTAAATGTCACTTTAAGCTGTATAGAAGTGTCCTGAAAAATATCTAGTAAAATATAATTTACTGTCATCATGGCAAAGATAAAATAAATCAGTTATTAGAAATGAGTTATTGAAACTATTATGTTTAGAAATGTGTTGGAAAAATCTTCTGTCCATTAAATAAAAATTGGGGAAAAAAAATAAACAGGTGGGCGAATAATTCAGGGGGGCTAATAATTATGACTTCAACTGTCTCTGCATTTTTACATTTTCAAAATACTTAATTTGGTGTGATTTATGGGCCATTTTCCTCAAAAGTCCCTACAAAGTCAGAATTGAACGGCATTGCATACTTGTTGGGACATTTGGTCACCACAAACATTCACAAACACATTATATATCTGAAAACAGTGGTGATTTTTAAATAGACTTCATTTGTTTTAATACTAAACCAACCAATATTTTTTATCTCTGAACCCAAATACCTATTACAGAAAAAATGGCTTGCATTTTTGCACCTTTTAGATAAACATCACTTAGTATTTTTTTCCTACTAAATGATAATTAATATAATTAATTTCTTAATATTGTGTATGTTTGTGAAGTAGGACTGTGTGATTAATTAAAATAGTATCGAAATCTGAACATGTGCGATTTCTAAATCACCTCATAGCACAATTTTTTTTTTACGCTCTAGTCCAGAAAAGTTTAACTAGGTGTGCCTGGAATACACGCATGTCGCTCCTTTTATGCGCTCGAAAGCAGCGTGCCTCCATTGGAAATAAAAAACATGTGCATGCAAAAACGCAATATGTGAACGGTCTTTTTTAAAATATAAATATATATATATATATATATATATATATATATATATATATATATATATATATATATATATATATATATATATAATTTTTTTTTTCTCTTTTTTGCCATAGGTCTGTTCTAGAGACAATTTGTTACACCTTTATTAGGTTATTTTTTTATTTTTTTTTTATATTCGAATTTTTTTTTCATATTCCTAATGAAAAAATGTCTGTGTGTGTCAAAATCAAGATTAACATTTTTTGTCTATAAAAAAATAAATAAAAATGTAAAAGAAAATCGCAGTATTAATTTATTCATTTTCTTTTCGGCATAGTCCCTTTATTAATCAGGGATCGAAATGAACCGCCAACTTATCCAGCATATGTTTTACGCAGCGGATGCCCTTCCAGCTGCAACCCATTACTGGGAAACACCCACACACTCTAGCATTCACACACATACAGTACATACAGATAACTTAGCTTACCCAATTCACCTACAGTGCATGTCTTTGGACTTGTGGGGGAAACCGGAGCACCCGGAGGAAACCAACGCGAACACGGGGAGAACATGCAAACTCCACACAGAAATGCCAACTGGACCAGGTCGGGCTAAACCCAGCGACCTTCCTGCTGTGAGGTGATTGTGCTACCCACTGCACGTGACGCCCAAAAATCACAGTATTGTTCACAGTATCACACAGCCCTATTGTGAAGTGCTTTGAGTTGCATGTGTGTAGGAAAAGTGCTTTACAAATAAAATGTATTTACATTATTTATTTATTTTTAATCTTTTATTACAGCAGAATAAACAAACATGCACACCCACAAACCAACACACACACGCATTCATGCACACAAAAACACGAACACAACCTGTGATGTTTTTATCTCGCACATCTCAATCACACACTTACCTCCAGCATCAGTACCCTGCAAACACTGAGGACTGCGTTGTTTTCAACACATACGCATGGATGAAACTGAGCTCAAATACAGGCAATGCTCAACCTCACGCCTGATTTGGCAAATGACGATTCCTCCTTTTATTATTATATGCTTTATTATCGCATTTTCCTTACGTAACGGAGTCCCACAGCGACATGAAACAGACTAGAGCATATGGTGTTGAAATGGAAACTGTTGGGATGGTTATGCTTAATTTCAAACACCGCAGCAAATCGGCATATTTTGCGGAACAAAAGAGATTGAGATTGAAAGAGAGAGAGAGAGACGGATGCAAACTGGGAACATGTTCAAAAAGAAAATCTGTGTTAACGGTGCAGGAAGACAGGATTACGAGGGAGGAGAAGAAACTTTGGATGAATTTAGGCTGAGCGTGAGATAGAGAGAGAGAGAAGGAGAGAAGGAGAAGAGACAAAAATAGCATTGCAGATAAAAGAATC
Source organism: Danio aesculapii (assembly GCF_903798145.1). Taxonomy (NCBI): domain Eukaryota; kingdom Metazoa; phylum Chordata; class Actinopteri; order Cypriniformes; family Danionidae; genus Danio; species Danio aesculapii. Next base: position 17,681,685 of record NC_079455.1, on the reverse strand, counting down.
ACTTACTAAGGTTACAGTCTATCCCGATACAATCTGGTGGGAGAGAGAGTGAGATGGTGAGATTTAAAGGAAAAGAAAGGAAAATTCAAAACCACATCCTTCAAGGTTGAATCTGCAGACAGACAAACAGGTTTTGCATAAAGTCAACCATCCGGGGACAAGATGAGAGTCAGATCGGCCCCTCTACAAGAGCAAACACACCGCATGAGCAGGGGCAGAGAAAGCACGGCTGGCCATGGTTCACAATTTATGAACTCCGTATATACAGATGAAATGCTGGATTTAGCCTGTGCTTTGCCTCTGGCCTGTATGTGGGTGATGTCTGTATGACTGTAGGCGAGGGCCGTCTGCACCATCAGCCAAGAGCTCAGAATTACAAAAACACAATGCTAGACGGAAAAATGAAATCGGTAGAGTCTCGCTTAAAAATAAAAATATCTAAAAGCGCATCATGGAGAATAATTAGATACTGTACTGTTTGGTTTTAAATACTCATACCTGCCAACATTGGGATGAGAATATAAGGCATACCACTACCCCCCCCCCCCCACCAAAAAAAACCCCCTAAATTCCTAAATCTGTTCATCTGGAGCTGTTTTATTGTAAATATGGTCAGTAATATGTTTTTAGTATTTTATTATAATTATTTATTATTTACAAACGATAAAATAGCATACATTAGCATACATACAATAGCATACATTAAAATAGCATACACTGTCAGGTCTTGATGCCCAATTCTGATTTGTTGTCTATATCAGATTTATTTATTTTTTGCCTCTGTTTACACGTTCTTTTAATTGTGACCCATATCCGATGGATTTGTTTACACTTGACATACAATTTACGACATCGCACATCCGTAAAGGCGGGTTCTAGCATCTGTGCCACACTAGCCATGTTGGAAGAAATTCCATATTTAGCTCTGCGGAATATGCGAAGTTCACCCAACTTTAAAATGATTTTGAGGTAGAGTACGAGAAAAAGGGCCGTCATCGCAGCTTGCGCCAATGGTTTATATATGGTGTCCTCCACCATTCAGAGAAATTTGTTGGTACAAGAAACATCTCAGGTCTGGTGGAAGCAAATTGTGGCGACTGACCACTTTCCTCCTCCATGTGTCCTCTGTTGTTGTTGTTGTTGTTTACTGCGTCGGCGTCTCCACACACGCTCTTCCTTCTACGTCATTAAACCGAAGAGAAGTACCACATAGTCGCAAGTTAAATGACGTACAAAACGTAATGCCTCAATAAATCCAATCTGCCTGTTTACATGAGTCGCATTGTCACATATCCGATTTATATATGATTTATTTCCACATATGAAGGAGGCTTGAAACCGATCTCTGAATATCGAATGCATGCGTTTTTTTTGTGTTTAAACGGTCATAGAACAGATCCGATCTGTGTCACATATGAGCAAAAATCGGAATTGGGTTACATTTAACTGGTAGTGTTAACGTGGCCTTAGACAAAGCTGCAAATAAATAAAAGTTTAATCCTATTAAAATTAATATCTATTATAAAGAAATTGAATTTAGTTATTAAATCTCATTAACTTCTTCTTTACTCTATAATTTAAACATTCTGATTAAAGAGCAGCGATTTAATGTTTCATTTAGATTTTTCGCTTGATCACATTAAATAACAGATGTGTCACTTTAAAAATGCACAGATTTATAATGAAAGTATTCGATTGCTTTCTTACATTTTATGCTCATTTAAGACACAGGAGAAGCACTTTAGCATCGAGAGCAACACCGAGTAAGTACATTTAGACCTGTTTTTCAGTTGCTGTGTTTGGTTAGAGAACACTTAGACTTGTTTCAGCTGGTTGTGTATTGGTTGTTGGACATTTAAAATTATTTTCAGCTATCTGTGTTTAGTGTTTGGTTAGAGAACAGTTAGACTTGTTTCAGCTGGTTGTGTATTGGTTGTTGGACATTTAAAATTGTTTTTCAGCTATCTGTGTTTAGTACTAGCAAGTTTTAGCCACTGTTTCCTTTTGTTTACTGTAAGAGCTTGCGTGCCGAGCCGGAGGTTTTTCGCGCGCCCCCGCGGCTGCAGTTTCGGGTGTTTTGTAACTTTGGAGGCGTGTCCAAACGCCAGGTAAAACTATATATTTGAACACATTTGGTCTAGCTAGCAGGAGAAGCACTTTAGCATCGAGAGCAACACCGAGTAAGTACATTTAGACCTGTTTTTCAGTTGCTGTGTTTGGTTAGAGAACACTTAGACTTGTTTCAGCTGGTTGTGTATTGGTTGTTGGACATTTAAAATTATTTTCAGCTATCTGTGTTTAGTGTTTGGTTAGAGAACAGTTAGACTTGTTTCAGCTGGTTGTGTATTGGTTGTTGGACATTTAAAATAGTTTTTCAGCTATCTGTGTTTAGTACTAGCAAGTTTTAGCCACTGTTTCCTTTTGTTTACTGTAAGAGCTTGCGTGCCGAGCCGGAGGTTTTTCGCGCGCCCCCGCGGCTGCAGTTTCGGGTGTTTTCACTCTCGAGGCGTGTCCACCTGAGCTCAATCAGCAAAGCGCTCGGGGGTGTATATAAGCGACTAGTCTCACCGCGGCAGCGGTCGCGGCAGCCTCGTGTGAAGCCCGCCTCGTGTGAAGACCGACGAGGGTAAAGACCATCGACTCTACCTGTGCGACTCCACCGAGCAAAGACACCGACAAAGCACTTGAGTACTTCTTACTTTATTTTCTTTTCTCCTTTTCTCTGCACTCATTATTGTTTTCCTTGCACTTTATTATGTGTTTACTAATTCCTGTTGTTACTAATACTCGCAGAGCACGGGAGGTACGCTGCAGGCGCAACCCTCACAACCTTCGATCAATTCATGTATCCTCTATTTCACAACTCTCTCTCTCTGTGGGCCTCTGGAATTGTCAATCTGCTGTTAACAAAGCAGATTTTATTACCTCCATAGCCACTCATTATGACTTTAGTCTCATGGCTCTAACTGAAACCTGGCTGAGACCGGAGGACACTGCTACACATGCAGCTCTTTCTACTAATTTCTCTCTTTCCCACACCCCTCGTCAGACAGGGAGAGGGGGTGGGACTGGACTACTGATTTCCAAAGAATGGAAATTCACTCAGAGACCGTCCCTGCCAAAAATCAGCTCTTTTGAATTCCATGCAGTCACCATTATCCACCCCTTTCGCATAAATGTGGTTGTCATCTACCGCCCACCGGGTACATTAGGTCACTTCTTGGATGAACTGGATGTTCTTCTCTCATCTTTTTCTGATTATGACACTCCCTTGTTGGTGCTAGGTGACTTCAACATCCACATAGAAAGACCTCAAGCTGCTGACTTCCAGACTCTGCTTGCATCTTTCGACCTCAAAAGAGCACCTACCTCTGCTACTCACAAATCAGGTAATCAACTAGACCTTATTTACACTCGACATTGCCTCGCTGACCAAACACTAGTAACTCCACTACAAACATCGGATCATTTCCTTCTCTCTCTCAACATCCACATTACTCCTGAGCCGCCACACACTCCTACTCTAGTTGCCTTTCGCAGAAACCTACGCTCTCTCTCACCCAACAGACTATCCACCATTGTTTCTAACTCTCTTCCTCCATCTTCCAAACTCTCTGCACTTGATACGAACAGTGCAACTGATACACTCTGCTCCACGCTAACATCATGTCTAGACAGACTATGCCCTCTGACATCCAGACCAACCCGAGCCAGTCCTCCTGCACCCTGGCTCTCTGATGTTCTCCGTGAGCATCGCTCAAAACTTCGGGCTGCTGAGAGAAGCTGGCGAAAAACAAAAAATCCTGAACAGCTCATAACATACCAAACTCTTCTGTCTTCTTTCTCGACTGAGGTTACTTCTGCAAAGCAGACATACTTCCGTCAGAAAGTCAACAGTGCCACCAATTCTCGCTTGCTTTTTAAAACATTTTCCTCCCTCCTTCACCCTCCTCCTCCACCCGCATCCTCCACACTCACTACTGATGACTTTGCTACATTCTTTTGCACCAAAACTGCAAAAATCAGTGCTCAATTTGCTGCACCTACAACAAACACGCAAGATACACCACCAACACCACACACACTCACCTCTTTCTCCCAGCTCTCTGAGTCTGAGGTGTCCAATCTCGTGCTATCAAGCCATGCAACCACCTGTCCGCTAGATCCCATTCCCTCTCATCTCCTGCAAGCCATTTCTCCTGCAGTCATACCAACACTGACTCACATAATTAACACATCTCTTGACTCTGGTCTATTCCCTACTTCATTTAAGCAGGCTAGGGTAACCCCTCTGCTAAAGAAACCCAACCTGGATCAAACGCTACTTGAAAACTACCGACCGGTATCCCTGCTTCCATTCATGGCCAAGATTTTGGAGAAAGTAGTGTTCAATCAAGTCCTAGACTTTCTTACTCAAAACAACCTCATGGACAACAAGCAATCTGGCTTTAGGAGAGGCCACTCAACTGAGACTGCTCTGCTCTCGGTCGTGGAGGACCTCAGACTGGCTAAAGCAGACTCTAAATCATCTGTCCTCATCTTGCTGGATTTATCAGCTGCTTTTGACACTGTAAACCACCAGATCCTGCTATCTACGCTTGAGTCACTGGGCGTCACAGGCACTGTTATTCAATGGTTCAGTTCCTACCTCTCGGACAGGTCATTCAGGGTGTCGTGGAGGGGAGAGGTGTCCAACCTACAGCATCTATACACTGGGGTACCTCAGGGCTCTGTGCTTGGACCACTTCTCTTCTCTATCTACACGGCATCTTTAGGAACAGTCATCCAGAAACATGGTTTTTCCTACCACTGCTATGCTGATGACACCCAGCTATACCTCTCTTTCCACCCTGATGATCCCTCGGTTCCAGCTCGCATTTCAGCCTGCCTGTCAGACATTTCACTCTGGATGAAAGATCATCATCTCCAGCTTAACCTCATGAAAACGGAAATGCTTGAAGTTTCTGCCAACCCGACTCTTCACCATAACTTTTCAATCCAGATGGATGGAGCAACCATCACCGCATCCAAAATGGTAAAAAGCCTTGGAGTTACGATTGATGACCAACTGAACTTCTCTGACCACATTTCTAGAACTGCCCGATCTTGCAGATTCGCACTCTACAACATCAGAAAGGTCCGACCCTTCCTATCTGAACATACAGCTCAACTCATTGTTCAAGCTCTTGTCCTCTCCAAACTGGACTATTGCAACTCTCTGCTAGCCGGGCTACCAGCTAGTTCTATCAAACCTCTTCAGCTGCTTCAGAACGCAGCTGCACGAGTGGTCTTTGATGAACCCAAAAGAGCACATGTCACTCCGCTACTCACCCGTTTGCACTGGCTTCCAGTTGCTGCCCGCATCAAATTCAAAGCTCTGATGTTTGCTTACAAAGTGACCTCTAGCTGTGCTCCTTCGTATCTGCTCTCACTTCTGCAGATATATGTGCCCTCCAGAAACTTGCGTTCTGTGAATGAACGTCGCCTCGTTGTTCCATCCCAAAGAGGGAAGAAATCACTTTCCCGAACTCTCACATTCAATCTGCCCAGTTGGTGGAATGAACTCCCCAACTACATCAGAACAGCCGAGTCACTTGCTGTCTTCAAGAAACGACTAAAAACGCAACTGTTTAGTCTCCACTTTTCCTCCTAATCTGCAATTACCTCTCTGGCTATACCACTAACTGAGCCCTCTTTCTCTCTCTCTCTCTCTCTCTCTCTCTCTAAAAAAAAAAAAAAAAAAAAAAAAAAAAAAAAATTTCTACTAATGTTTTGCTTCTTAGACTTTTACACGCCTGAAACTTGTCTATAGCGCTTGTTCACTGCTGCTCTTATAGTTGTGTAAATTGCTTCCTTGTCCTCATTTGTAAGTCGCTTTGGATAAAAGCGTCTGCTAAATGACTAAATGTAAATGTAAAATGTAAATGTAAAATTTGTTGTTTAAAAAAACCCCCAAGATCAACATGTTTAAATAAAATGAAAGCACAGAACAGATTTACAATAAAGAGCAAGGGGCATCCCCTGGTGGTTCGGCGGTATGGGTTGCATAGGGAGGATAGACTCTTTAATGTTTATTGCCACCCTTCATCGAAAGATTAAAAGTATGGAAGCAATACAGGAAAATACCTTTACGGGATGATGGCAGGATACAAAAATATCCCCGGAAAAACAGGAACTTAGGGTTCTATTTGGAACAACTCTAAAATCAAAAACTAGACAGTGAAGTATATAAGTGCATACATGCATATTGTATCATTGGGGTACAAATACATATTTGGGTACTACCATTTGAAACTTATTTTGATATGCTCGCTTACAAAATGAACAAGCAAAAGTATTTGAAAAATAATAATTATTTCACTTATAATAAGAATTGTAGTTAAATAATATTTATTAAATTTCAACATTTACATTATAAACATTTCTGCAGTAATTTTTGATTCATTTACTGCATTCTGGATGAACAACAGTATTCATTGAAATAATACTAAAGACAGGTTCCAGGTTTTTTTGAACTGTATAGAGAACAAATACAGAGTATCAGCACATAAATATGGTAATAAATATATTAATAACAACTCAATTGATAATGGGTCAACTCAATTGGTGTATTGAATTGTGCTCCTTTTAACAACCTGAAATAAAATTTAAAGTTATAACACAACTAAAGTTATAATATAACACCACTGAAATTGTTTATTTCTTCAAACTATATATATATATATATATATATATATATATATATATATATATATATATATATATATATATATATATATATATATATTGATTTCCATAAAAATTCCAATTATAGTGTGTTTATTGTACGATTGTATTATTGCTAATGTAAGTTTTCGTCGCAGTATATCATAGAAAACGTAAAAAAAAAACAAAAAAAAACATGAATCTAATCAAAATGGAGACCGATAATGAGAAGAAATATGCAAAGTGCTCTTGTCTGTGGTGAACTCTCAGCTGTCAACCGCTACAGAAGAGTGACCACAGACAGCCAGAGAGTGTCTCACCGTCACACTGACCAGCTCAGAGCCCGCTCTCATGTGCACTGACACGGTCTGTAATCCACACCACAAACAGACACGGCCGGCCATCAGAGCTCCAGTCTGAGCTCAGCGGACAGTGAGAGACTGTGCAAAATCTAACCTTAGCTTTTTGTGTTGGGAGACAACAGGGGAAAATACATTTCTGAGAACAAAAAGCTAATAATAATATTAATAATATTAATAATAATAATAATAATAATAATAATAATAATAATAAGCACTACTATGCATTACTTTTTTTACCACTTCACTATGTTAGTTATGTATTGGTTTAAAACAGCTCTTATGTCCAGTTTTGTGTTCATATTTATGATTATGTTTATTTATGTAGCACTTTGGTCCTGCAAGAAACATTTCGTTCCACTGTATGTTCACACATGTAATGGAATAACAATAAAGCTCAACTTGACTTGACAGTGAATCCAGCTGGAGGGTTTTAACCAACACTAGTAGAAGGTCGCACATTACTCCTGCGCTTAAAGTTCTTCATTGGTTTCCCATTAGTTTTAGAGTACATATTAAGATTCTGGTAAGCTCAGCATGGTCAGGCCCCCCAATACATTAAAGATCTTTTACATGGTCACTCATGTGACTGGACTCTGAGGTCTTCTGGCAAAGACCTTTTAGCTATTCCCAGAACAGTTTTTAAGAATAAAGGTGACAGTGCCATCTGTGTTGTGACCCCAAGGTTCTGGAACTCTCTCCCTCTATCAGTGAGATCTCTGGGATCAGTTGAACTTTTTACAAAACATTTAAAGACACATCTTTTTGGTCAAGCTTTTAATTAACAGTATGGTGAGCTGGTTTTACATTGGTGTTTCTGTTACTAGATTTCAACTTGTTTTAATAAGTTTTCTTTTATTGATATGTTTACCTGTTTTTCGGATTTATTTAATTGTCCTTTACTTACACTATTTAAAGTTTGACAAACTGTGACAATCTACTTCAAATTACATCATGGATTTGATGGCAAATGATACATTACTACATTGTACAAAATTATATGATTGATTAGTTATGACAACATTTCTTTTTAGTCCATTGTAACTAATTAAACTAAGTTAATCACGTTCTAACTTAATTATATAGTGTTATGCAAGCTGCTTTATGTCAGTTTAACATAATATACGTTTAATGGACTCATACGATTAATTTGATTCAGTTTATTATTATTATTTATTTGAACCAGGATTTTTAATGTGTATATAAAGAAGAGCAGTGTTGAACATATACAGTACATACGTATACATTAGTCAATTGATTTAGATCAGAGGTGCCCAAACTTTTTCATATAAAGGGTCAAAAACAAAATATCATTATGAGCCATGGGCCAAAGGTCAATATACCAAACTATCTTACATTAAAGTTGCCATGGGTAATTTCCTCATTTATTTGCTAATATTCCTAAACATGTATAAAACATTAAACTTTAAATAATATTAACTATACAGTATAACTTTTTAAATGATAACTTATTGCAATAAAAACATAAACAATCACATGTATAACACAGTGGAGTTCAGTGCTGAATACACTAGTCAAGCAGAATCTGCCTTTGACTTGTTTTGCTCAACATAGTCTCTGCATTGTCAAGTCACAGTATGTACATTTAAACTAAATCTGAATAATTTACGCCATTTAATTGGAACATTTAACTTCAGTTAGCTTTTAACATAAAAACAAACAAAGGGTTACCCTAAATTTGAATTGACAATCTCGAAATCATCTCTATCATTCTTCCTCTCTTTGCAGAGATGGCGGGCCAAATCAAAGGTTACCACGGGCCAACTTTGGCCCACGGGTCCTACTTTGGACATCACTGATTTAGATATAAAAATGAAATTGGTTACAATAAAACCTAAACTGTAAACAATTACATAAGTATATGACTGGAGAAATATTCTCTTCTGAATGATTTTATTTTCCTGGTTGTACAATAGTTTTAGTTAACTATACTAACCTGATGCACCATTTAGAAATGAATTACCCTTTAAAAATATTTCACAAAAAAATCGACACTGTAAAACACAACTTTATCAAATGAAATAAGAATAGTTAACTCAAAATTGACTGAAAGTTCTATAATTCTACTCTTTTGAAAAGAGTTTTGAACTCAGTGTTGAAGGTAATGAGTTAATTAAATACCTCATTACTTCAACGTAAATGGAGTAAGTTCACAGTACTCATATAGATTAGTTTTTTAACTCAAATGGTTTGCAATCGGTTTCTTTAAACCGTTTAAGTTGCTTATTAGGTTTGACAGTACTCAGTTGGTTTGAGTTCTCTTCATTTATTGAATTTTACTGTGCTCAAATTGCTTCGCTTACTCAAATGGATTAAGTTCACAGTACTCATTAGGATTAGTTTTTGAAGTTAAATGGTTTGTTGCCATCAGTTTCCTCAAATGGTTTGCGTTACCTTAACTTTTTTGGTTTTTCAGTATAGTAAAATAAATAAATAAATAAATAAATAAATAAATCACAGAAAGAAAATGGATCTATTTTTAAATCACTCCTAAAAACGTACCTACTTAGTTTGGATTTTTAATATTATTTTAATACTCCTTTTTACTGCTTCATTTTTAAATGTATTCAGTCAATTCTCCAGGCTTTTTTGTTTGTATATTCTACATATAAAAATATTCTATATTTATATTTTTATATATAGTCTTTTTATTTTACTTTGACTTATGTACAGCACAGTCTTGTGTCTGTTTTTATATGTGCTTTATAAAAATTGAACTTGAACTTTTAATTAATTACTGTATTTAAGTACAAAATATTAAAGCAATTTATATAAAAAGAAAAACAAAAGTGTGTCTTCCAATTTAAAATTGTCATATTGCTTGCATATTATTCCTGAAAACAAAACTACTCAACATCATTATGTAAGCAATTTAATAATAATAAAAACTAAGAATACTGTACAGGATTCACATCATATTATTCATTTAAAGTTGATCTTTAGAAATCCAGATATTATTATTATATTATATTATATTATATTATATTATATTATATTATATTATATTATATTATATTATATTATATTATATTATATTATATTATATTTCAACATTATAAAGGTATAGAAAAATCTAAAAGGTAAAATAATATAATTTCCCCTCAGTCTCCCATACTTTAACTCAATGTGTTTGACACTAAATGATCTGGTCTCTCTGGCTGTCTGCTCTGAAAGCTGCAGAAGTGAAAGCCGTTGAAGGCTGCACGGGTGGAGATAGAAAGACAGAGCAAGAAACAGAGAGAGAGAGGAAGAAGAAGAAGAGCAGAAAGAGATAAAGATGGAGGAATGAGAGTGAAATGTGTTTTGGGAAGAGCCTCGGGTCAGGTGGTTTTACCGAGGTTGACGGTGAGCTTGACTCTTCCCCCGTCCAGCTCCAGGCGCAGGGTATCGGCGGACTCTTTGGAGGTGGTGGCCATGAGCAGACCATAAGCCCTCTGAGACATGAAGCGCAGAGACACATCCTCGGCCTCGCTGTGAGCTGCGTGAGGCATCAGGACTTTCAGAAACATGCTGCCGTCGTAACTCAACACTGCAGACTCTGAGAGAGGCAGAACAAGACACTGCAGGTCAGCAAAACTGGGATGCAAAATAAAATGACATTTTTGTATGCAATCTGTGTATTTTTCATGTTTATATAATGTTAAAATACAAAAATGTAAACATCAGCAATAACTTTTTTCAGTTTTAATTACTCTAAGAAACTCAGGGATTTGCATTGTATTCAAATCCAAATAAAATGTAATGAATTGCTACTGCTATTAAGACATTTCATTCTAACTAGCATGGTCACTGTACCAGTAATAACAACTACATTATATCATTTAATAATTACTCCATTTTTACTTTTTATTTTATGTAATATATTATTATTGTTATTATTAGTTTTATTATTATTATTATTATTATTATTATTATTATTATTATTATAGTAGTAGTAGTAATAGTTTTACATTCTAAAATTTACACTTTAGTGTATAGTAGTAATAGTAGTAGAATTATTTAGTAGTAATTATTATAATGTTGTAACTATGAAATGTAGTTCTATACTATAATAATAATAATAATAATAATAATAATAATAATAATAATAATAATAACAATAATAATAATAATAATAATAATAACAACAACACCTTGTAATTGTTTTATTATTTAAAAAAAATTATTGAATGATGTGAAAAATTGAATGAAATTTTACTTGTAATCATATATGTTTGGCGTATTAACAAAAGTTTATCATTTTATATCTGTTGATTATAATGTTACTTGAGTAAACGTTTTTATAACAACTACTACTACTATTGCTTGATAATATTGATTTTATGTAATATGTAAATTTATATACACTGTAAGCTGGGGTTCCGGAAATAAACCATAAAATAACGGTTGTTAAATTACAGAAATTTACTGTAAAATAACAGGTTGAATTACAGAAATTTACAAGAAATTTTAATTTAAGGAAATTTCTGTAATTTAATGTCCTTTACTTTACGGTAAATTTCTGTAATTTAACAACCGTTATTTTACGTTTTTTACAAAAATTTTTACAGTGTATATACACATTTATAAAATCACTGTTATTGAGCAATAGCACAAGCTGTAAAAAAAAAAAAAAACATGTTTACTAGAGGAACATTATAATCTACAGTAAAACAGATATAAGATGATAAACGTTTGTTAATCAGCCAAAAAGATATGATTACAAGTAAAATATCAATCAATTTATACTCTTGGCCTAAGGGTCTATGTCTGTTTCATGATAATTGCATTTACTAGTTTCATTTACTAGCTTCATTTATAATTAATTATACAAATTATAGAATTTGCTACTTCTTGCAATTAAAATATCACCAAGTATACTGTTGCTGAGTCACCAACAGCATGTCTACAGTGGACAGTGTGTGGCCACAGTGCTGTTCTTACTGCCAGACAGCAGAGGGCAGGAGAAAGTTAGAAACCACACAGTAAGCAAACGAGGGTCTATGCAGGTGGGATCTGATCAACAGAGCTGAAGTCTAACTGTATCTCAATATAAAACCGTACAAGCGAAGCACTGAAGCTTTGCTCTTCTTTAAAAGAACGCGTCTCAACCGTGAGACGTAATCCAATGTTTAATCCTGCCTCCCTACAGCTTTAAGCCCTACTTTCCTCACCCATCTCACAGTTGGGGCCCATATATCCAGTTCCAGTGCAATCGCAGACGTGTCTGTTCCAGCCCTCGCGGCATCGGCCTCCATGAACGCAGGGCTCCGAGCTGCACCTCCGATGGGTTTCGCGGGTACAGAAGCTGCTGACACCCGGAGCGCTCTGAAGCTCCGCCAAACGCCTCAGGTCTTTGCTGCGCCCATCGACAAATAGGTCCCGCACGCAGCCCACAAAGCCCAGCCTGAGGCGGGCAGTCCACACCTCTGGAGGCAAAGAAAGATCCCCACTGTTCTCCGGCAGACCCCCCAAATACATTTCACCATCAAGATCCAGGATCTCACTCCCCTCGTTGGTGGAGAAGGGCAAGCTGCGGCCATTGACGGAGATGGAGCCTTGGAGAAAGCAAATGAAGAGCAGAGGTGAGCCTAAACAGCTCCATGTTTGTTTCCATTTTAGCCCAATTTTTGTCACAATTTAATTGGTTATATAATATGTTAGGTAATTAAATTGTGAACTATGATGCAAGGTTTAAATTTAGACGTTAGAATATTAGAACAAAATATTTATTTAATTCTTTCTTTCTTAAAACATTATGAACATTTTTCAGAGGATTGAGTTTTAGGGTTTACTATAATAACCTTTTTGTACTATTCAAAATGTCTCTTAGAATACATTTCGAATTGAACTGCATAGATATGCCAGATAAAATAGACAGAATGACAAAACGGAATGATGGATAGACAGAAAGTTTGACAGAAGGAACAAAGATTTATAGAAATGACATGCTAACTAAGAACAATGGATTGACAGAACAAAGATAATAAATAGAACATATTGCTAAAACAAAAACAATAGACAGAACATATTGATAGAATGAAAGATAGAAATAGATAGAACAAGAGATATAAGGAGAATAAAACAGATATAGAATGAGAGACAGAATGGCATAATAATAGAAAGAACCAACAGATAGCAATACGACCAATATGTACATAGAATAACAGAGGCTGCATCCAAAATCGCATACTTCCATACAATATAGTGCACTACAAACAGTATACAAGTCTATACGAATAGTTTAATTCGAAAAACAGTATGCGAGAAGTACCTGAATGATTTACTACTTCCGGCTAGATTTTGAAGTGTGTATTTGATGCTATCTCATGATGGCAAGTGAGCAAATTCATGAATGGGAGTGAATCGATGCAATTCACCCGCGTAGCTCACCTGATTATGACAAAATGGCGGATGTAGTATGTCCGAGTTCCCTTCATACTGCTCACATTCATTTTGTATTGAACGTACTTTTCTAATGGCCGAGTACATTTGAATTCAAATGCATTACCTACGAAGTAGTAGGCAGTTTCGGATGCAGCCTGAATCATAGAAAGAATGTCAGACTGATAGATCGGTTAAAAGAAAAACAAATTGAAAGTTAACTAGAACTATAGTCAGACAGACAGACAGACAGACAGACAGACAGACAGATTCCTATCACGGCTTCCTGTGGGGAGCTTCTACTGGCACTTAATAAACATTAAATTGACTACCCTTGTTAATAATTAACTAAAACTAATTTAATTAACGCCGCTACTAGGGATCCCTGAAGACTATCGTTTTAGTAACTCATGGATTCAGTATAGCTGCTGTACAATAGCTGTCACGAGTTATTAAAAAAATAGAGATTTCATTAATTTAGCATTAACAATCCACTGTTCTTCCCTTTTTTTCCCTGAGCTCAGCTAGTGGAAAGGTCTTCAGCCTCGTCCCCCGGGATTTGCTAAATCCCACGGCGGGCCTGCTTCTTTAAAACTGCAGAGAGTGTGTTTGAGTTGAGCTCTTACAGTAATGAGAGGTAATGAGAGGTAGAAGAAATAGAGTACAGTGATTTAGCAGTTTGTGAAGTATGCATATCAGATGGACCTTAAGCGGGCAGAACGAGGCAGTGCTTTAACGGCAGAGATTAAGAGGAAAGCGTGTCACGGCGGAGCAGGAATCAAAGAGAGAGCAGGTTTAGCAATAATGTGTGTGCTGATCTTGCAGTATCCTGACCTTTCCTGCCCTCTCTCTGGAAGTCTACGTGGCACCATTCTCCATCATTGACCTTCTTGTTCCCCACTTTAATCTTGATGCTCCCGGAGCCCATGTCCATGAGCAGGTAGAGGAATCCGTCCAGGAGCTCCATGGCGAAGAAGTCCACCCTTGGTCTGCGGTCTTTTGAACCCTGCGGCCGCCCGTGGCTGAACAACAGCAGTCCGTTGGGCTCGGTGGTTCGAAAATCGAAGGACACAGAGCCGGCTTTCTTGCCATTCCAGCGCGGGAGGGTTACATAAGCAGTGGGCGCGTCGAAACTGACTGGGTCCAATGCGGCGACGTCCTCACAGCGGAAGGTCAGATCGCCATGGAGGGTAACCTTGGGGTCACGCAATTCCGCCAGACGGGAGAGCTCCAGTCTGAACTCATTATTGGTGTAGACCACCTGGGACAGGGAGAGAGAGAAAAAAAGCTTAAATGCTAACAGAATGGAATGGAGTAGTGTGCTGCCCACTGGTACAAACAAACCCCAGCTGATGTGTGTACCTAGAGGGCATGGTTTTCAAGTCAGTAAACACGGCAGTCTCTTTAAATACTCAAAAGCATGAGTGGATCATATAAACCGAGAGACCTCATCCAGAGCACTACAGCAACCCTCGGCTAATCGATATTCTGTTTCATTAATATGATGAATCATCCTACGCTAACATTAGCTCCGCCGATGCTGCGGCTAAGTGCTTTTCTGAATCGCGTGCATAAACAGCGCATTCATTAAGTGACGTCAACTGAAAAAACTCAATGTATGATATGATGTCTAGCCCACATGTGCCACCGTATGACAAAACTGCTCCTAAAATAACATTCCTGCATTCTGACTGTGTCCCCTTGAGGTTGGTTTTTTGTTTCTGTCACATGTGCTGTCTCTATGGCCAGATGGAGGGGGGGATCAGCCCAGCACAGCAAACACGCTTTTCATTTTTACACCAGCCGCTCTGTCTGTCCGAAGATGATGACTGACGCTTTGTTGCTGGGTGTGAACTTGAGTGTCTCTGAAAATAACACAAGACGGCCATGTTTCTCGTCAGCCCTCATGACAGAAAAATAAAAAGAGAGGTAGGAGCAAAACAAGAGGTGCCAGGCTCTGAGTGAAGGAACATGAAAAATGCAATTATTGCCACAGAGCGTGGAGAAGAAAAAAAAAAGGGAAGCTATCAATGAGATTTCAAACTATCTCTGACTGCACAACGTAAACGTCTTCCTGCTTCGCTATCAGATTAAGATAGAGGTTTGTAATTTCAGTGTTTCTTAAATGTTTGGGCCTATAAAAAATGTCCTTCCCTCATATTTCTGTAACCATGTCGCTATGACTATTGCTCATAGTGTGGACCGGGAAAAAATGGTTTAAATATTAGATGGTGTACAGTAGATTGATAAGCAACCCACAATACCAACAACAGTTTAAAGCAAAGGACAGCATCTGAGCATAGTCATGAAGGCAATTCACAGGCAAGAACCATTCTCATTTTCTTCAGAAAGAGTACAAATCTTTCTGGAACAGGCACTTTTCCAAAACTGGGAGCAAAATTGTATATTATTTTTGTCCATTTGTCAGACAAAAGGTCCAGTGAAAAAAAGTGTTAGACCTTTAGAAAACATCAACCATAAGATGTCAAAATCCACATTATTAACATCTTCACATCCATTATATTCTGGAACCAAATCATGAGTGAATTATTAGCCCCCCTGCAATTTTTTTCTTCTTTTTTTAAGTATTTCCCAAATGATGTCAAACAGGGCAAGGAAATTTTCAAAGTACGATGATATATTTTCTTGTTTTATTTCGGCTAGAATAAAAGCAGTTTTAAATTTTTTAAAAACCATTTTTAGGTCAAAATTATTAGCCCCTTTAAGCTATTTTTTCAATAGTCTACAGAACAAACCATTATTATACAATAACTGGCCTAATGACCCTAACCTGCCTAGTTAACCTAATTAACCGAGTTAAGCCTTTAAAAGTCACTTTATGCTTTATAGAAGTGTCTTGAAAAATATCTAGTAAAATATTATTTACTGTTATCATGGCAAAGATAAAATAAATCAGTTATTAGAAATGAGTTATTAAATAGAATAGAATTAAATAAAATAGGTTAACATTAACAAAGATTATGTAATGCTGAATAACAGTTCACAATTAGTTCATGTTAACTAATGCATTAAATAACACATTAATAAATGTTTAGTTAACATCAACAGTGATCAAGTAATGCTTAACAGATGCATTATCCACTGTTAAATTATGTTAACTAATGAATAAACTAACATTACACCCTTATTGTAAAGTGTTACCAGGCTAACTAATTCTCATTAGAGTAGTGGTTAGGCTTAGGGTTATTATAATACACTGACATGTGGTTGCAATGCTACAAAAGGTCACACTTTATTTTAAGGTATAATTCTTGCTATTAACAGATCATTAAATAAGATGTTTAGCACAATAAAACTCAAATAAGGTTTAGTTATTGATAGGCACACACAGAATCTGTGTGCGCAGAAATCTGCAGATTTTTAGCCCATCGTTTAGTCTATTTATTCAGTTGTGTGTAAATGTGTGTAAATTCAAATACGATACACCCAAAATCATTCTGCATAAATCCGCAGATTTTTTACAATATTCTGTGCAGAAATAGCAGAAAATGTCTGCAGATTCAGTCTGGCCCTAGTTATCGGACTAGATTAGAGATGTAGAATAAGGCACTAAAAGCTGCCATTGTTTTAATAATAGACAGGTAATAAGCTGAGAGTTAATAGTTCATAGTAACCTAATTACACTAAACATCAAAACAAAGTGACATCACTTTCATGGGTTCAGTGTACCATGCTATTACCCATGTTCTAAAATGCTACAGTAAATATGATTTAAAAGACAAGAAATGTACATCTGTACTGTACCTGTAAGTTAACATAATCATCAAACATTAAACATATAAATTATAACTGCTCAACGTTATTAAAATGTCAAACCCACAAAGAGATTTCAAACAACATCAAAGAACCAACACAAAAAGCCCAAATGAAAACAAAGGAGTAACTAGACAAAACAAGACACAGCACAGTCTCCCGAAAGCATAACAACGTCATAGAGGTGTGCGTGTCTCTATCAGAGGAGCAATAAGAAAGTGCTCCAGCTCCTGCTGAAGAGGGCCACTGATACTAACTGTACGGTTGAGCAGGTAGAGACTGGTGATTAATAGAGTCCGGGGTCAACGAGACAGAGATGGAGAGTCTGGGACAGTCGAATGGGGATCCATAGAGGAAATCAATTTTTAATTTGGCTGTCAGGATAGTAAAGCTGGAACTTCAACGGTATGGACATGACATAAATTATGGGACACGCACGGAAGGGTGGCGAATAGAGAAAAGGACAGATAAGGAAGAGGTAAAAGAGGACAGGTCACTTGGGCACAAAAAAAAGAACATCAAGAAAACCCGGTCCTCTTTGTGTTCTAAATTCAAAACGGCTTCAAAAATGCACTTACATCTTTAAGGCAACCCATGAAGTTGTTGCTGACGGGGGAGCCGGGCAGATCGGCGGTGTTTGGACTGCCACCCACGTAGAAGAAATCATCTGATCCCAGCATGGTGTAGTCCTCCTGGGTGTAGCCCGTGGTTGTGAGGAGCCCGTCCACCGATATGGTCACCTGCTTGCGTAAATGCCATAGACGGACGGAAAGGAAAAAGAGAGAGGGGGAAGAAACAAAGAGAGGGAACGTGGGACATCTTTTCTTTTCGCAACAGCCGAAATCCTTGATTTCTCATCAAAAAAAGAAAAGAAAAAAAAACTGGTTCACAGGGGGGCTCCTCTGGTTTTGTATGCATACGTTAACCCATTTTTATGTCTGCTATTGCTGCTTTCTGAATGAGAGAATGCTGTTATGTGTGCTGGACTGTGCACTAGTCAGTGTTGGAGAGGAGAAACGGGAAAGGGAGGTGTATGGCTTCAGGAACTAAGAGGAATCACTATTTGTACGTCCCAAATCGCATACTTACACACTATTCTACGCCGTTTTTGTAGGATAAATACAATAAGTAGTGCATAAAAAGAATGAGTGCACTGATAAACTAGCTGAACAGTTAAACTCAAAGCACTCAATGGCCACAGCTTTGCTTACCTAGGAGCGGAGCTATTGGACGTTAAGGTTGGATTACTTTATTTATTTTGGGTTGTGCAAGCCAAATTCTCCTACATGGTTATGCCACCACCTGATGGTGAGTGTGGTTGTACTCATGACAAGTACTATTTGGTAGTTTGGTTATTTCTTTTACAAATTTGGCAAACGTTAAACATCGACTGAAAGATGTTATAAATTTCCATTTAGTTAAAAAAAAGTGATCCAATTGGCATGGCGCTAAACTCATACACTACACGGTTGAGTGCACAAGTACAATGTGTATAAATGCATAGTGTATAGTGTGTCATTTGGGACGCAACTTATATGTTGAGTGGGTTAGCAAGTGATGTTAAAGGGTGACTGTGCGAGATTAGTATAAAAGGGGGGGATTCAGACACAAAAATGGTTGTTAGTATAACAGAGGTTGCATTTAGTTATGCTGGTGGTCAGTTCTGATCAACTACTGAATTAATTGAACACATTGTTGTAAGAGAGATGTATTGAAAAGAAATACGTTTGGGTATAGCGGTAGCTTTAAGTTTGTTAATACACAAGCCGTGCATGATGGTTAAGACATCTCGGGCTGCGATTTCAGGACATAAAGAGTCACTTATAATGTATTTATATGCGGATGCATGGAAGAGCTGGCAGACATCTAAAACAGGTGGTTTTCTTACAGTCTCAATAAATGCTCAGGGTTGAGGCGTTTCCATGCCGACAGACAGAGAGGATTCATATTCCATCTCTAATATTGTCAAATATTCCGTGAACGTGATTATTACTGTGGACAAGTAGGCAGAGCTGGAAAGAATGCAGCTTGTTTGCTGGAAATTGTGGATGGTTTGCATTGTCCTGAAATTGAAACCCGCCGTTTGTCTGAACCTTTATAAGAGAGAAAGAGCAGAAGAAGCAAGACTTGGAGGAGAAAATAAAGAATATCATAAATAATAATAATAAATCAATGTACAGCAACACTCAACAACAGAAATAATTACCCACACATACAGTGGAAGCAAATTATGCAGGTGCATAATGGCAAATAAGCTGCATATTATCTAAAAAACTACAAAACAAAATAAAACTGTATTCGAAGCACAAGTCCAGTAATATGCAAAAACATGTCGCACATGCTGGATAAAAAAGTGCCACATGTTATTGGCTACTTAAAGGAATGAATGACAAAAATGCATGAAGAAAATGCCATTTTTGTACTTTTGTCTGCAACAGGAGGAGAAGGGTAACAGGAGGTCAGTCTTTTCTCTGTTCCCTAGACAGAGTGTTAATAACAGCTGCGTGGCAGTTGCAATCATTTTTATCCAATTCTGTTATTTTCCACTTCCAATTCATATAAACAGTGAGTGTTTGTGCTCAAGCAGAACACCTCCATTTGTCAGGCCAAGGTCAGTCTTTTTATACTGAAGTGTGCGAGAGCTGGAAATTAGAAAAGATTCTTAATAACATGTTACATGTAGAAAACAGCAAGGGTTGTAAGAAGATCAAAACATCTTTGGAAAACATTAAGAGACCACTTGAAACATTCCTCTGGATTTACTATGGGTTTGAGTAAATACATTTGTTTTCATTGTCAGATTAAATTGATGTATATTTCTAATTCAAGCAGAATAATACATGTTTTCATTGTTGTGATTGTAATAATATTCATTAGATCCTCAACATTGATATTATGTTGTCTAAAAAATCATTATAAAATGAAAAAGGCACATTTTTGCTATTTTAAACATTTATAAATTAACAAACTACTCAATCAAACTATATATTTTATTTTCCTCATACATTGCTTATTTGTTTACTGTTTTAGTAACTCAAAAATAACAATAAGTTTTAATTATGAGCAGTTAGGTCAAGTTTGAATCCACAGGAAAATTAGCTAATAACTGCAGATAAATCACCAAAATTCTATATTAATTGGATGATATTAATAGTTGCTTGGCAACCATGAAAAAAAACACAGTAACACTGTATGTAAAGTGCATGACATGTCAAAACTAAATTGCTCCCATTATAATCAACAAAGCTGGAATTGCTTTTGCCTGCAACAAAGAGTAGACTCCAGTTCTCAACTCATTTTACCTCGCATATCATATAGATATTGTTTATATGCCATTTCACTTGGCACAAATATTATTTTGGTCCTTTTAATGCATCTAAGTAAAAGCAGTTGCATATAAAAGTACAATAAAAGCCTTCATTGCCCTTCTCTCCTCTTGCTCCTGATTTACATGGCGGATATGAATACAATGTTTGAGAACATTGCATATTAAGTGTTGTTGCTGAGCAAAAAAAGAGAATCATTAAATGCTACATCATACAGGGCAGCAAAATCTCTGTATGAAATGCTGCAACATTTAATAAAAGCCAACATCAAAGGGGGGGAATGAAGGAAAATGGAGCAGGTGGACAGAAACACTGCACAAGAGCTGCAGTCATGTGTTTCTTTCTGATTGTCTCTTTTATCTAAGAAATTACTAAATGCTTTGAAAGAGCCCCCTATGCCCTTTTGCTTTGACTGACACTGGGCAGTTTATATTTTAAATTAGCATGCGATGTTTTGTTCAATGTCAAAAATTTGACTAATTCAGTTTGAAAGATAAGGTTTAGGAGCAATACATTTTTGCATTTACATTATGCATAACAATATGTTTTTGTCAGTACAGATTCTGCCATAATGTGACCCAGAGTGAAATCTTGCGCCGACAGCAGCTCACAGCATTGTTTATGCCCACCGTAGAGACTCTCAGCCAAATAGGATGTGTTATTAATGGTAGAACTCATACAACAAAAAGCATTTTAATAAGTATATGGGTGAAGGGAATTGTGAGCGGTATTAAACAACAAAAAAAAAACCAATGTACATAAATTGCAAATGGCAAAAATAATGAACTTTTGCATGGCACCTGGGGATTGATGCCATTTTTAAACTTTTCTTTAGTCATTTCTGCACAGTAAAAGCATAAAAAAGAGATAAAAAAGGAAAGGGCCAAACCAAACTAGACAAATTAGAATGTGATATCTACCATATAATGCAGTTTGTTTACCGTAGGGAGTCCAACCCCTGCGCGCTTCAAAAAAAGAAAAAAAACAAGGGAGGGAGAGTAAAATTACATACCATAAACTCCACAGATGCTTTAAAAGGATTCAAAAAATGATTTACTAGCAATTTTAAATCATAATTTAACCATACCAAGAAATGCTACTAATTTCTCCGCCCTCCGTTGAATGAGGTGAAAAAAAATAGCTGTTAAAATCTACCTAATTTCTTTGGACGCTGTCAACGGCAAACAGATGGCTCACATTCCATGGAGGTTTTCATGTTAGTATTTGAAGGGGTAAAGGCAGAAGATAAACAATGACAAATCCACTTAGAGGCTTCGGTGTTAGTGAAAAAAAAAACAGAGAGATATCAACTAATCTGTCAAACAAGATGGTTCGGGGAGGGTTTTGAAGGAGGGATCTTGCAGAGGCAGCAGCGTTAGAGTAAAGAATGACAGCAGCAGTAGCGACTCGCTCGTTATTTAAGGTAAATGAATGACAAAAACAAGAATGTCGACACCCGTTATGTGCTCGTTTACGCCTGCTTGGCATCAGCAAGCTCAGTACTTGGATAATTTGTCGTGGCGGAACAAAAAAAAAAACAAGAAACACAGCTCATTCGTTAACTGATGCAAGGTGCGCCCTCGGCTCTGTAAGCAACACTTGAGCTAAAGGTTATGCCAGTCAAATGCAGAAATAATCAGCGGTTGGAGAAGCCAGCAGGCACACTGTGTATCTATACAGTGCGTTCTATCATATAATCACATTAAAAACAATCGAAACAGCCTCGACTATAAGCGCTGCCTTATTTAAGGCTGTGATGGAGGGAGTCTTTTCCTCCTAGGTTAAATGATTAACAGCAAACATTCCCCCTTCTCCACAAGATGGAAAGCTTGCTGGGTGCGAACAGATTTTTTTCGCTGGCGTAATTGGAGCATTTTCACCATTGTGGATTTAATCACAGGCAAAACAGAGCGGTGCAGTCTGGACTTGAATGAAGTCGCCAAATCAAAACACTCCTCTTCAACAGGGACTCACACTCACACACACACACACACGCACACATCCGTACTGGTTTGTAACAACTGGAATGTAATTATCACCGCTGTCTATGTCTGGAACAGCCTGTGGCTTAATGGTACTTCAATCCTGCAGAAAAGAAGATTCCTGAAAGCCTTCCAAGAGACCGACAACAGAAATATTTTGCACTCTGCAAATTGCTGAAATGAACATCTCAGCACTCATGGGTGTAAAACGTGAATCTGTTTTGCAATCAGGGTTAGATATTACCTTGCAATGAAAGGTGGACAAGCTCCAAAACAACTGGCTGTTCCTCTAAAGCACCTGTGAGACCATCTGATTCCAATTAAATCAGGGCTTTGTGCACTTTGTCTTGAGGTAAATTCCTGACAAAAGTGAGCAACAATTTGCTGTTCTCATTCCAGAGCACTTAGAATGAGTACACTGGAGGATCTAAGACATTGCTGGCTCATGTGTGGCTGTTTGGAGCAACACAAGAAGCCAAAAGGCATTATTACGAAGCTGAATATAACTTTAATGATGCAACTCAAGCTTTTTTTTTTTTTTAAAGTGCATGTGAAATCAATGTTTATTTTGTTAGCACACATTGTTATTCTTTAGGAGAACAATTCATCCATGCAAGTTAATCCACTAAAAACATAAATAAATAAATAAAAATTTCAAAATATAACACGTCCAAAATGTAAAAGTCTACTTACTTTTATTCAAACGCTGCAGCAAAGCAAATTATATATTGGTCTTGTTTTAGTAGCATGGCTGTCATATAATATAAATTCAAAGGTCAGAGTTACATTTAAAACTTAACTTTAAAACTTAACTAAAACTTAAATTTTAGAATGCACTCACTTGTTTATGTGTTTGTGTATTCCAGTAACAACACATTTTGAATATAGCTTGAATATCTGTTAAACACATGCAACCCTGGACCATAAAACCTTATTTCACGAGTTCACACTTGCAATAGTTTCAGAATAAAGCGTATTTGGCGTGCTGTCCGGGGAGAGGGCTCTGAGCTCGGGGAAGACACCCAAACTCGAGTTATTCCTCTTATCAGGAAACAGAGAGGAATAGGGATTTGAGCGAAGTATCTAGCCCGGCCCCAGAACGCTCCCCCCGGGATTGTAATGCTTAAGAGGTGAGGTGACGGGGTGGTGGAGGGATGCTAAAGTCGTAAGATGCTGCAGGTAAGACAGCTTTGGTATATATAGGGGTTTGGTCAAGAACTGATTGGATAATAGAATAATTGTCAATGACGTATTTGATACTGAAACTTCTGTGCGTGCTCCTCCCGAAATTTGTTTATAAAACATCACTTAAATGAGAGTATGTTTTTAAAAATGAGATGTTTACACCACCTGAAAGCTGCATAAATAAGCTTTCCATTGATGTATGGATGTATTTGTAAGGATAAGACAACATTTGGCAGAGATACAACTAATATTAGAAAATCTGGAATCTGAGGATTCCAAAAAAATCGAAATATTGAGAAAATTGCCCTTTGCTTATGAAGTGAAGTGCTTAGCAATGCAAATAACTAATCGAAAAATTAAATTTTGATATTTTTTTATAGTAGGAAATTTACTAAATATATTCATGAAACATGATCTTTACTTTACATTCTAATGATTTTTGGCATAAAATAAAAATCTGTAATTTTTGGCTATTGGCAAAAATATAGCTGTGCAACATCAGATTGGATTTGTGGTCAAGGCTACTGTATCTTACTTGAGCATTAAGCATTGAAAATCCATCCAGTAGTGCTAGAATGTTAGCAGCTTTCTTGGGTTTATGACTCATTCTGGCACTAAAAATTTTGGAGGCTCACTTTTGTTTGGAATGACCAACACCAACTGAGGTTTGCAAGCAAAATGCACCTTTTATCACACCTTTTATCTTGGTATCACAGGATTTCATGCTAAAATCATATGTGAAACAATAGTTATTTCAAAAGAAACACTTCTTTCATAGCGAATAATAGGTTTAAAATGACTTAAAACTGCTGTAGCAATGGTTGCACTAACACACGATTCATTATTACTAGTTATTCACTGTCATTAGTTTATTTACATGTAAATCTCTGTATATCAGCAGGCCAATCATTGCCCTGTGGCTACCACATATAAAAAAGAAACAAGTTTATATTAAATGTTATGGTTATCAATGAGGTAAAAAATAATAAATAAATATCAGCCGATAAATTTTGGGTATATTTCTGCCAATCAATACACTGCACTTTGGCATCTAGAGTAGTTATCAGCATCTAAATATAAAGAGGTACCGGATATCGATACTGCCCAAAATTATCGGTAACATTGATATATCACTGAAATATTTGTTCGATAATCTCGCTTTACTTATATTGATGTTATCTCCACAAGTTAACTGAATTGATTATTTAATATTAATTATTAATTAATATTTATTTGTTTATGTAATATTTAATTTATTTAAAGCAGTGCTGAAATTGCTAAAAGCAGTTTTAAACCAGAGTTAATCTACACAGTAAATCAAGTAAAACAAAGTACAATCTTCAGAGAGTTCAAAAAGATCAAATAAAGCCCCTGGTGGAGCCACGATGTGCAAAGGTGAACGTTACCTGACGCAGGTTGCGGGACACACGGACGGCGTGCCATGCATTGTCGTTGAACTTGCCATCGGATGGCTCCACCAGAGCCTCAAAGGCACCGGAGCCCAAATTTATGACCAGACACACAGCTCCGCTTTTCAGAGACAGGTTGACGTAGTCAGCAGACTTGCCAGTGTGAAGCAAGAGTCCGTTTCG
>NC_079455.1:17616378-17651378 GCF_903798145.1 Danio aesculapii | reverse complement strand
AATGTAATATAATTTGGTATATCGGCCCATTGGGTCTCCATGATATTTAGTTTTTGGCCCATCATATAAGAAAGTTTGGGCATCCCTGGTTTTAAGGCTTAATGAGGCAGGTTTGGTTAATTAGACAAGTCATTGATCAACAGTGATTTGTTCTGTAGCCAATCAAAGAAACTAATGATATTTTTATTTTATTGTTATTTTTGTTTACATTTAAAACTCACTTATAAAACTAAACTAAAATAAAAATACTTTTTCCAGAGGAAACAGAAAGTACTTCGATATATACCATATTTAGAAATATATTTAGTTTTTAAACTGAAATTTCACTATAATTTTGCCTTCGACTGTACACATGTCATTCATATCTACACCTGCCATAAACTTCAAAAGGAATTAAACTAACAATACACAACAACAGGTTTAAATTTCTGGATTTTTATAACCAGAGGCTGTGTAATGTTGTGGAATGTTATAAAAAAGAATTACAAATTTAAAAAAATTATTCAGAATCAGAATCAGAAAGAGCTTTATTGCCAGGTACGTTCACACATACGAGGAATTTGCTTTCGTGACAGAGCTTCTACAGTGCAACAGGATTACAGAGACAGGATAAAAAACAGATAATAAATATATTTAAAAAAAATAGAAGTAGTGAGTGCAAATATACAGATTGACAAGTGTATGTACATGTTTATTACTATATACAACGTTATATGTGCAGCTGTTATGTGCAAATTGGCATGTAAAGTGTGTTGTTAAATAAGTGTATATGTGTATAAAAGTGTATAGCAAGTAGTGATGTTGGTTCCACAATTATTATCATCAAGTGTTCATGAGATGGATTGCCTGAGGGAAGAAACTGTTTCTGTGTCGGGCTGTTCTGGTGCGCAGTGCTCTGTAGCGTCGACCAGAAGGTAAAAGTTCAAAGAGGCAGTGTGCTGGGTGTGAGGGGTCCAGAGTGATTTTGGCAGCCCTTCTGCTCCCTCTGGATAAGTACAGTTCTTGGGGAGTAGGAAGGGTTGTACCAGTGATTCGCTCAGCAGTCCGAACTATTCGACGTAGTCTTTGGAGGTCGTATTTAGTAGCTGAGCTAAACCAGACAGTTCTTATTATTAATATTCAACACATTAATGTGATTTCTACATTAATGTGTCAAATAAAGCAACATATCTCAATGTTTTCTCACTGTATATATTAGAGTAGGTTAGGTAGTGCGTAGATGCGAAGATTTCTTTTCAATAACTGCTGTATTTTTCTTTTGGATAGTTAGGGTAGATATTGGGCCAATAGATTGTTTTGTTTTATTTATTTCTATTGTTTGGACGCCGCCCGCGTCTCATCTCTCCAACTCTCCCATCTATCTGTTCAAACATCTTGTGTTCCATTTGTTGTCTGTAAATTTCAATATATTCTTGTAAATATTTAATGTTCTTTCTATATACATATTTTTGCATTTATTATTATCACTATCTTTGTAAATAAACTCACTTTATTGCATTTAGTTAGTCTTGGTATTTTGTTCCTCACTTGTTGATATTGTGTGTTTGCTTATGTGTTTCACCCAAAATGAATGTTACTCTCCTTCCCCTTTACTCACCATCTTTAAAAACGTAACAACTGTACATACAGTATTTATGCAACACATAACATCATTTCTCATGTTTTTCAGGCAGGCATCTCAAGCACAACCCCCTTGGGTCCTATAAGCAGCCTCGATTCAACGGCTGAATTGTTTATTTCACCACATACTGTGCAGTCATTTTTCATCTAATTGATACAAGTTCACAGATTCAATCAAGTTTCTGCCGACACATCTCAGAACAATGGTGTTTTACAGCGCCGGCGCAACGATATTCGTCCTTCAGATATGCATACATAACCTGCATGGCTGCTAAATATAGTATGAAATATTCCATTCCAGGTTTACCCAGCAGAGCATAACATTAATTTGAAGACTTGTGATATTTCATCAAGCAAGAAGGCTCAGACCATCAGTTAGGAAAGAAACATTTGGGCGCAAATCAACCAACCAGACGCCTTCACCATGGAAAAGTGACCTTGCAAAAATTACAGCAGCAGAATCTTATCATAGTGCCACTTGGTTGAGTGGAGAATAAACAGCCAGAGCGTGTTTCACAACAAGCAGACCCACCACGTCGCAAGAAACTCTTTAAGAGATGACAGAAACGAAGCCCCTGCTGAGCCGTGTTTGCTTTAGAGTTTCGTTTTTTTTTCTTAGTTCACTACAGAGTGACGCAAAGAGAATATGACCCACAAAACACAGGCTATGACTAAGTATAAGGAACTGTTTCTAACAATAAACCGACGTGACATGATAGAACTCGACAATATCAGAGGAGCTTTAAACTTTTCAAAAGTGCAGTCTGAAAGTGCCTCAGATGTTAGCGCTGTACAAGCAAATGTTCTCAGATAGTAACAACATGCCTGACAAATGAACTGTGACTCAAATGTATGTGCAAATAGAAAAATAAGGGTTTGTTTGTATTAAAGGTGTGGGGCGCAGTTCAATTTTGAAGGGAGATATAAATTGTGTTTTAGAATTTGTTCTTTGGCCAATCAGTTTGAGGGGTTTTCTTTCTGTCAGGCATTTCAGGCGTTTACAGGGAAGCCTGTAATGGACATGAACTGAGAGTGACAGAAGTGGATCGTTCAAGTTCAAGTGGTAAATTCAGGTTCAGAAACAGCTCATAGGTGTTAGTTTGTTGGGAAGGGCATGCTATTTTAATACAGTAATAATATTTTACATTAAAAAAAAGGTATTCAGCTTAAAGCACTGTTTAAAGGCTTAACAAGGTTAATGTGACAAGTTAGTTTAATTAGGCAAGTCATTGGACAACAGTGGTTTGTTCTGTAGCCAATCAAAGCAAATGATGTCTAATGAAAGTCTAATGATATTACCCTTATTTTATAATTTTATATATATATATATATATATATATATATATATATATATATATATATATATATATATATATATATATATATATATATATATATATATATATATATGTTGTTTTTTTTACATTTAAAACTCACTTTTTAAACACAAACTAAAATAAAAAGACTTCTTCCAGACGAAACAGAAAATACTTTGACAGATGTCGTGTTATATTTAGAAACATAATTAGCTTTTAAATTTCAATTTCACTAAAATTTTGTCTTCGACTGTACATATTTATATATGTCATCTACAACTGCCATATACTTCAAAAGGTGGTAAACTAAAAATACAACAAAATGTTTCTGGATTTTTATAACCAGAGGCTGTGAAATGTAGAATCTTTTTCAGACCTTTACAGGGAAGTCTGTAATGGACATGAACTGAGAGTGACAGAAGTGGATCGTTCACATTTCATTGGTAAATTCAGGTTCAGAAACAGCTCATAGGTGTTAGTTTGTCGTGAAGGGATGCTATCTTAATACAGTTGCTTTTGACAACTTTGGCATGCCACAGTGTAAACATTGTATATAGAATATTATATAATAAAAAAGTCATATTTGCATATTTAATTCAATAGGCCCCATCATATACCATATAATGTGGCACCAGGCATGATGCAAGGGTTTTTTCACAGGTTTCTAACGCAGGTATCATTTTCCACCCTATGCCATGTTGTTTAATAGCAAAAATGTGTGCAGCCATGGGCGTGCTGGTCTTTAATGAAGGCGCGTTAAGGCCCATTGTTGGTAAGGGTGTGAACCTACACTGATCTCACGGTTTGGTTACTAGTATCATGCCAACGATTTGGTTCAATTCAATATCTCAGTGCATTGATGATGCTTTCCATAAACAATTTGTTATTTTACTTAGCAACACAATAATTCTTGTATTAAACTGTATAATTATATTTGTATAGTATTTGTAATACAATTAAATTCAGTCAGATTTATGAACTGTACCTTTAATTTTACCTGCTCAAAGAAAATACTCTTTTTAAATGTACCAAACAAAATTTAAGTACATGCACAGAACAACACGAGCATTGATAGCAAATAAACAAATGTAAATATTATCCCGCTTGCTTTTTGATCATTGATGAGCGAATTAATGCCTGTGATTGGTCACGCGGTCAACATAAAAGGCTGAGATTGTCTCTAACGGTCAGTGCAGCTCTGTCGCTGTTCAGCAAACAATGACATGGACACTGATGTTAAACAGCCGCTGCAATCGGCGGATCCATTATAGATAGCTAAGCGGTGGAGAAAACTTGTTCTGCAGACATACTCGTGTGTGGATCCACAAGTTGCATTATTTTTGTAACAGTCGAGAGAAGAGATAAAACATTACCTCACGAACACACCAGCAGGTCAAAGGAGCCTCAAAGAGTAAGGGAGAGTTTACGGCTTTTATTTTTTCCTAGCTGATTTCTCATGTACTTCCCTGTCAGTTAAAGACTGTCCAGCAAACTCACAAGCATTGAATTGTGCACAGTTATCTGCTATTTAAGTAGTTGGAGCGTTTTAATTACTCGCGGTCTCCTCGCTCGACATCGTAAGCTACCGCCAAAAAACTTATATATGATAAATGACGTCAGTACATAATAACCAGTTATGATTATTATTGGACAGATACCAAATTGTCAGTGTCTGCTGTGCAGTGCATCGAAGAAACAATTTATTTTGACACCCCTACTATTTTGAGGAAACTGAAACAGATCATGCCATTGAACAACTAAAAGCTGGTATAAAGTCATTGGTACAGTTTCTTATTAGTTTTTTAATGTAAAGAGCACGTTAGTGACATGTACCTATAGGCAGGTATACAACGTGCATACGCATTGCTTATTACAAACACAAGGATGTGCCGCAGCACACGCACACATATCTAAATATAAAAAAATTGACTAAAATGTAAACGATTATTATTGTCAACATTAGGTTTGTGAACCTACACTGGCCTCACAGTTCAGTTCGGTTATGATTATCATGTCATCGATTTGGTTCAATTCGAAATCTCTGTGCATCACGGTGCATTGACGATGCTTTCCATCCACAGTTTTATATTTCACTTCACAACACAAGAATTTTCTTAAAAAGTATAAATATATTTATATGTTACTTGTAATTCAATTTTGTTCTTTAGGGTGACACGGTGGTTCAGTGGTCAGCACTATCGCCTCACAGCAAGAAAGTTGCTGGTTTGAGTCCCAGCTGGGCCAGTTGGCATTTCTGTGTGGATTTTGCATGTTCTCTCCATTTTTGTGTGGGTTTCCTCCGGGTGCTCCGGTTTCCCCCATGTCCAAACACATGCGGTATAAGTGAATTGAATAAACTAAATTGGCTGTGGTGTATGTGTGTGAATGAGTGTGTGTAGATGT
The DNA here is from genome assembly GCF_903798145.1 of Danio aesculapii. Lineage (NCBI taxonomy): Eukaryota > Metazoa > Chordata > Actinopteri > Cypriniformes > Danionidae > Danio > Danio aesculapii. Next base: position 17,646,039 of record NC_079455.1, on the reverse strand, counting down.
TTCCCAGTACTGGGTTGCAACTGGAAGGGCATCTGCTGTGTAAAACATATGCTGGATAAGTTTCCGGTTCATTCTGCTGTGGTGGCCCCTTATGAATAAAGTAACTAAGCCAAAGGAAAATTAATGAATTAATAAATTCCATCCAAAGCAGTCAAACTCATAAACTAACTGTACCTTTAATCTTACCTGTACAAAGAATTTATCAAACAAAACTCAAGTAGACCTACATACTCAGAAGACAACATGAGCATTTATAGCAAATAAACAAAATATCCCAATCGAGTCCTTAAACACCTATGATTGGACATTGTGTACACGCACTCAACAGAAAGGGTTGCGATTGGCTCTAATGCTCAGTGCTGTTCACCAAACAGTGAACACTGAAAAACACCCGCAGCTATCACAGCTGATCCATAATAGAGAAAACTTGCTCTGCAGACACGTCTGTGCCAGTATACTACTGCAGTAACAGCCGAGATAGGAGAGAAGTTACCTCATAAACACACCAGCAGGTCAAAGGTTCACAGTAAGAGAGACAGAAGCAGAGATCCAGTTTACAGCGTTCACTTCCTTCCTAGCAATGAAATAGTGGCTCCTGGGCTCTGCTGTAACTTCAGTGTCAGTGAAAGACTGTGCAAGCAAACTTACATGCAGTGAATTGTGCACAGTTGTCTGCTTTTTAAGTAGTTAAAGTGTTTTAATTACTCGTTCTAGGCCCTCACCATGGTAAGCTACTAATTCAGACATGCCCTGAACTGTGTGCTTTAGACCCTGTGATTAGAAACCAAAATGTAATGTGTGGAATTTCTGTGTATTTCTCTGTAAATATGGCATTTACTAGACTAAAATAGATCAAAATAAAATATGGAATCTATTGGAATCCATAATGTGACATTTAACAGCAAATTATGACTTGATTTATTTTAGGACCTTGAAGCTGAATAATAATGTTGTGATAGAAGTGCATTATTCAATTTCAAGTGGGAAATTCAGGCTGATTTGTCATGAAGGAATTTTAAGCTAAGCTATTTTAAAGCTGTCACCGGGGTGGTACCTTTTCAAAAGGAAGACATTAGTATGTAAAGCATCCATATTGGTCGATACACCATACTGTATATCTGTTTTTTTTTTTGTTTTTTTATGCACAGTATCATGGATAATGTTGTTTATCTGCACAAATTAATCATTAACAACCTCTGAATAAAATATGTAACTTAAAACAAATGTGAAAATGACCAAGTCAATGTTCAAAATGTTTTGTGAACAAGTCTACAAGGGATAGTTCACCCCAAAATGAAAATTTCTGACCCATCATTGTTGATTTTAATAGACAAATATGACCTAAAATTGCAGTATTTAGCTTTAACTGAACAAGTTATGAGTCTTCTCATTCTAAATAGTACCTATACACATTCACCAGGCTTACCAGCAATGGAGAAAGTTCAACTTAAAAAAACACACACACACACACACATAAACTCCAATAATGACATTCTCCTTTAGGCCAAGCCAGAGGAGAAAACCAAGCGAACAACAACCGCTGGAGTCGCCCCTTAACGCGGAGCCCAAAAAGCCAGCTTTAGTTATGTGGTGTTGCTGATGAGATGTCAACAAATCTTCATGTCCAGCCTCCGATCTCCAGCTTCAAAAGAGACGAGAGAAGCAAACAGCGTTCACCCCTAGACTGACGGGATGCTCTCAGTGTAGGCTGGAGCAGAATAGCCTGATTTATTTACTTAAGACTCCTTTGTGTCTTTGATATGACAGGACTGGAGCAATCGGTTCTTTAGGCGTCAAGACTTACTGTCATTACGCACTAATGTCCATGTCTTAGATATGAAAACACTAACGCTAAATGAGAGGGGGTGTGAAATCAACAACGACAGAGCGAAAGGCAGCGAGGTTATGAGACTGAAGGAAGGAGGACGTGACATGGATTGCGGGGACTTGTGATCAAGCTAGGGGTGGGAGGAAAAAACTCAAATCCATTCACAGATTCGTTCTCCAGCGATTCTGGATTACACCATTTCATAATCAATGCATTATTAATAATTCTGGTTATTGAAAAAGCATTTGAAGGACAAAACGTTACAGCTGAAGAGTGGAATTCAGCGTGCAATGCTGCAAATAGACCATTGAAGATGAGGAAAATGTAATGATTTTTGCTGCTTATTAACAAATGTGAAGGGAATTGTGAACACTAACAATGTACATTCATTACTCATATTACTTGTTAAGTACTGTAATTTCATGAACGCATATGAAAAAATGAGCAATACACGTAAAACAAAAAATGTTTGTTATACAGAACTCTAAACCGTACTATTGAATTGTAGTTTTATAGTTAAAAAAGGTAAAAAAAAAAAAAAAAATAAAATAATAATAATATAAATAATACTGGAGCTTATACACTGCTATTTACAGAATATACACTCACCGGCCACTTTATTAGGTACACCTCACTAGTACCTGGTTGGACCATCTTTTGCCTTCAAAACTGCCTTAATCCTTCGTGGCACATATTCAGCAAGGTACTGGAAATATTCCTCAGAGATTTTGGTCCATATTGACATGATAGCATCACGCAGTTGCTGCAGATTTGTCGGCTGCACATCCATGATGCGAATCTCCCGTTTCACCACATCCAAAGGGTGCTCTATTGGATTGAGATCTGGTGACTGTGGAGGCCAATTGAGTACAGTGAACTCAATGTCATGTTCAAGAAACCAGTCTTAGATGATTCGCGCTTTATGACATGGTGCGTTATCCTGCTGGAAGTAGCCATCAAAAAGCGATGGACATGTCAGGAACAATACTCAGGTAGGCTGGGGCATTGACACGATGCTCAATTGGTACTAATGGACCCAAAGTGTGCCAAGAAAATTTCCCACCCCATTACACCACCACCACCAAACACCACCTGATCTGTTGATACAAATCGAGACTTGTCAGACCAGGAAACGTTTTTCCAATCTTCTAATGTCCAATTTTGGTGAGCCTGTGCAAATTGTAGACTCAGTTTCCTGTTCTTAGCTGACAGGAGTGGTACCCAGTGTGGTCTTCTCCTGCTGTAGCCCATCTTCCTCAAGGTTGGATGTGTTGTGTGTTCAGAGATACTCTTCTGCATACCTTGGATATAACGAGTGGTTATTTGAGTTACTGTTGCCTCTCTATAAGCTCGAATCAGTCTGGCCATTCTCCTCTGACCTCTGGCATCAACAAGTCATTTGCGCCCACAGAACTGCCGCTCACTGGATATTTTCTCTTTTTTCTGACATTCTCTGTAAACCCTAGAGATGGTTGTGCGTAAAAAACCCAGTATATCAGCAGTTTCTAAAATACTCAGACCAGCCTGTCTGGCTCCAACAACCATGCCACGTTCAAAGTCACTTAAATCACCTTTCTTTCCCATTCTGCTGCTCTGTTTGAACTGCAGCAGATTGTCTTGACCATATCTATAAGCCTAAATGCATTGAGTTGCTGCCATGTGATTGGCTGATAAGAAATTTACATTAACGAGCAGTTGGATAATTGTACCTAATAAAGTGGCCAGTGAGTGTAAGTCATGTTTTTTAATTCTTTGAATTGCAGACTTCTATCAAAAAGCTAATTGTGTCAAGCAAGTAAAATATGCCCAAACTGTACATATGTTTGGATGAGGCAACATTAAATAATAAGAATTCAGTACATAGAAATGACCTTACTGTGAGCCTTAAACACCATTTCCTTGTTCTCATGTAAATTTAGCAAGCGAACACAATACAGACTGTTGCATTACTAACAGGCCACACCCTCATGATTTGCATGTACTTTAGGTCATGTTCTTCGTAATCTGGACCTGACGAGCTGTCACATCATCAGGAGATCATCAGCCCAAACACAGACTGATATGTTGCATAAAGGATCATTAATATGCAAATGTAACTTGTATGCGGGACTCTTATTTTGAAAACAGGAGATGCAGCGTTTAGTTTTCTTTTTTATTTAGATAGCATAAACACCATAAACACAATACAAATGTATCGCAATAAAAATTGTTTATCAAAATTAGATGTAACACATAACGCTAATGTCTATAACTGATAAAAAAAATAATAAAATAAAAAATTAAGAGAACATAATAATGTCAAAAAGATGCTGTGTGTTAAAATCAAGATGACTTTTAATCTTTAGCCAATCAGAAAACATTTGAGGGATTTTCTTTCTGTCAGACATTTCAGGTGTTTACAGGAAAGCCTGTAATGAACATGAGCTGAGAGTGACAGAAGTGGACGTTCAAGTGGCAAATTCAGGTTCAGAAGCAGCCGATAGGTGTTTGTTGTGAAGAGATGCTATTTTAATACAGTTGCTTTTGACAGCTTTGGCATGCCACAGTGTAAAAAAACACTTTTTATTTTTCAAAATTATAAGTAAATATTATTGGATGCTGTACTGGAAAATAATACAATACAAAAGTACTAAATATTCTAAAAAGGTATACAGCATAGTTGTTCTATGTTTTTTTTTTTAATGAAACTTGTATGTTTGATTCAATGGGCCCAATCATATAGCTTGTCACCACCAAGTGTTTTTTTTCCAAGTTTAAGCCCAGCACAAGTATCATTTCACATCCTGTGCCATTTAGTTTGAGTTGCAAATGCATTTGAGCTAATTAGTGCACCTATGGCCGTGCTGGTCTTTAAAGAATGTGTGTTAAGGTGCATTGTTGATGTATTGCTATTTTGTGTGTAAATGCTGGTTTATAGTCAACACTAAAGTATCGCAATGAAAATTATTAATCAAAATTAGATGTAACATAAAACTCTAATGTACATTACTGATAGGGGAATAAAGACATTAAAATAACCATAATAATATCAAAAACATAAATGTGAATAGGAATTTCAATTTACGGTTATTTACCGTATATATTAAATAAAATGACTGCTAACCAAGTTATAGATATTTCATGTAGCGTTTGTTTACAGTTTTTTAGCATTATAATCATGGCACTTTTTACAGTCAAGCAGTAAGTTTTTGATATATATAATTTTGTATAATCACATAATCAAAAATGACTTGAGAAATCAGAACGACTCCCTCAAAATCGAAAATTGTGATAATTTACAGTAATAATAATAATAATAATAATAATAATAATAATAATAATAATAATAATAAAACAAGTATGTTTATGTTATACACAAACCTCTCACATTTTATTTTATGTATATGTAAAAATGCCAAAAAATATGGGAAGCATATGCTCAACGTGCTCAACGATTATTCCCATTTAAAAAAAAAAAATAAATAAAATAAATAACATTTAATTTATCGATTTATTTGACCAAAAAGAAACCACAAATGAGTTGTGTTCGCAAGACAAGACAACAGTTTTAAATACACCGAAAAAAGGCTCATAGGAAAAAATTTATCACAAAATCAAGTAATACAACCCAATCCTTTCCCCTCCGAAAACCACTTGCTTCTTGAATAGAAAGAGATGGCTGTTACAGCAAAAAAAGTCAGATTGTACCAAATCATTGCAGGGTGTTGAACAAAATAAAGCAGGTAAAACGAAAATTGAAGCAATTGAAAACAATGATGATAAAGCCCCAACAAACAAGCTGCCGGCCGATGGGGAGAGAACACACAGGCCAGAGCGTAAAGAGTGACTGAATGCCGCACAGTGGGAAATAATGACAATCCAAATGTAATCTTGAGAGCGTTATTATTCCAGCAAACCGCATGTCCTCTTCAGAGTCTCCAGCATCTGAGGCTCTCATCACGACCCCAGCTCAAAGTGCGGATCTGAAGCAGACGCGTCCAATTAAAGACAACGGGGACAAATACGACACACAACTCATTTTTAATGTCATCCGCAGCGCTGTGTTTATGCGTCGCCTTTTTTTGACAGGTTGGTTTCTCTGTGAGGCTTGTGGAGAGAGAAATATCAACAGCTGATTAAGTCGAGGCCCTGCAGCAGCCGAAGCCATTTGCTTCCAGATTAAACCCGGTTATATATAAATTTGTATGTATATGAGAGAGAAATAGAGAGACAGGGAGAGTGAGAGAGAAAGATAGGGGAAGGCTTATCTATTGGCGTTAACTGCTATTTCTCCCTGTGCTGATTGAAGATGAGACTGGCTGTGACAGTAATGTGTGTCAAGGGACGCCGACATTCACTCAGAGCTAAATCAACAACGATAAAACCAGCACCTATGCTTTCAGTGGAGACACCATCTGGGTAAGATAACGCACTTCACTATAAAACAAACAAATAAATGAAGTGTGGACAAGTTTATGTTTCAAAACATATACATATAAAACATGAATACATTTAAAAATACAGGTAAAATAATAAGGTTGGATTAGGTTATGTTGGTTAATGTAACATGAACTACTGTAACAGTAAACAATATCTTTATTACAGGACTTATTCATCTTTGTTAACTGTAATTAATGAAAATGAAGTCGTTCGGTAACACTTTACAATAAGGTTGTATTAGTTAATGTATTTACCAATACAATCTCACGGCAATTCGTAACTTTTTGATTTAGTGGCTAATTCGTACAAATTCGTACGATCTAATTCGTACAATTTAGTACGATTTGCTCATCCCCCAATGACGGTTGGGTTTAGGGGTGGGGTTAGGTGCCACGCCTTTTTTTTTTTAAATCGTACAATTTCGTACGACTGAACTCTGAATTAGCCACTAAACTGTCAAAACATAAAATACTTACGCTTTTCTCGAGAGATCAGGCTGTATTTACAGAACGATCATGAACAAACAATGAATAATGCATTTATTACATTTTAATCTTCTTAACATTACTATTGAAAATATCCGCTTGTTCAGTGTAACGTCACGCGAATCGGCTTTCTGGTCCAAGCTCTGTATCAAACTGAATGGGGAGACTCGACAAATGGTACTAATAAACGTTTACAAAGCGCGGTAATACTTTCGAAAATCACAATTACAATATATATATATATATATATATATATATATATATATATATATATATATATATACCCATGCCTAATATCCGATGCCCAGAAAGTGTAATTTTTTTATAAATTGTTAAAACATTGGTGCCTGTGATGCAGCAAGTCCAGAGCCTGTTGTGTACAACATGATTTTTGTATAGAATTCACCTTAATGTGTGATATGACTAAAAAGAGGTCATAACCAAATATTATTTTCAATTCAAATGAGTAGCGGCTTGGACCCAGAAACAGTATTCCATACGTCACCGATGCATCTCGACTTGACTTAAGCGGCAAGTTGTTCATTGTTAGTTCCTGTTAATTTGCAGTGCATTAATGTTATTAAGCACCCCTTTGGGTTGTAATAAAGCATTTTTAAAGGGTGAACTCATTCATTTTCTTTCCGGCTTAGTCCCTTTATTAATTTGTGGTCGCCACAGCGGAATAAACAGCCTGATCTCACGAGAAAACGTAAGTATTTTACGTTTTGACAGTTTAGTGGCTAATTCGTACGAGTTCAGTCGTACGAAATTGTACGATTTTAAAAAGGAGGCGTGGCCTAACCCCACCCCTAAACCCAACCGTCATTGGCAGATGAGCAAATCGTACTAAATTGTATGAATTAGATTGTCCGAATTCGTACGAATTAGCCACTAAATCAAAAAGTTACGAATTGCCGTGAGATTGTGTTCGAATAAACCGCCTAAAGGGTGGAATAAACCGCCTAAAGGGTGGTAACTGTGAATAATACATCATGTATAAGTCAAAGTGCATTAATGCTACTAACAACATATGCTTTTATTGTATTTGATAATCTTTGTTGATGTTAAACAAGGATAAAATGAAGTTTTTCTGTAACACTATGTCTATTTTAAAGGTGCAGTAGGTGATTGTCTTCAGAATTTTAATTTTTTTTTTTGTGCTTGTTGAAAGTCTCTTCACATTCCAATAGTAATAATTAAAGTAAAGGATCTAAATGTATTTATATGTATTTTATATTCTGGGTAAGGCATAAAACTAAAACATGTTCATCCAAGACCGACAAATAACTCAATTATGACAGGTAACTCAAACAGTCTGTCAACAAATTAAAATTTGAATTTCTGCCAAGCCTGTCACACAGCAGACAGATACGTCATTTGCGCGTACACGTGAAGCACGGAACTACAGCTAACAGAGTGAGTGACATCAGGCAAACTCTGCAAAGACTTCTTTCTGAAAAACCAACATGGCCTTGTATCCACGAAAAGAAAGATTGTTTCTGAAAGGGCTTCAGCCAAAAATGCAGAATCAAACTTTTCTAAATCCTGAATCAATATCGGAATTACTTTTGTACGCTGGAGGGAAATGACGTTATGCAGTTCAAAACAATGATCTGAAGGATGACACCACGGCTGAAGTGTTATGTTGAGACAGGTTTGTTTTAAAACTATTTCAGTCACGCAAAGCTTATGTAGCTTGTGTTCTTGTTTATGAATGGGGTTTATTTGTACGGAAGGGTTGTTCAGCCACTGAAAACGTCCAGCGAAAGATTGGCTATTTTCAAGTTCATGGAGTACCTTTTACAGCATCGATAATATATTCGGTTAAATAGACCTAAGCATTCATTTAGTTGTTCAAGTGTAAAAAGAGATGAAAACAATCGATGTACTAGGATCAGCGAGCACATTTGAAAAAGAAAAGTAAGTCACTCGTTGTCTTTGTAACATAAGTGTAATGTAAAACGATGATGGGATATTTCTGGTTTTAGCACTCCTTTTTTTCTGATCTGATTTTTATTTAGTTGAATAACAAAACATAAGTGAATAGCTCTCCTCCACCTAACCAGCTTTACTGAGGTGAAGTTTGATTTATATTTGCACATTCGCCTGTGAGGCGCTCCCACTCTAACATTACTTTGAATATTCTGTCTGAAATAGCGTGCTGAAATGACTTCAAAACAACATTAGCACTATTAAATTGACTGCAAACAATGTTGTATTTTATAGTCAGTGGCTGATTTGAATATGATTTCACTATTTAGAATCTGCAAACAATACTTTTCTAAAATTATATTATTGAGGAGAAAGCCTGAATGTGCAAATATAAAACCAAGTTTTGGGGAAACACAATTCCTGCACCTGCTGGCCTGTCAAACACTATGCTGGACAAAGTGCATGTCTCTATGGAGTTTTCTAACTGGTGAATGACATGATCAAGCATTATATCTATTCGGTGCGCATTCATGACTTAAGGAGGCGTGGGTTTGGAAGGCAGGGAAGGGATGTCAAATTTCTAAGCTATTATGCTAACGCTAGCATTCTGGCAGATCCCCTACTGCACCTTTAATGTTAATGTATTCACTAACATGAACAAACAATGAGCAGTGCATTTATTACAGTTTTTTTATTTAACTTTGTTAATGTTAGACAAAGGCATTCATTGTTAATTCCCATTAATTTTCAGTGCATTAACTAACGTTAACAAGCACATCTTTGGATTTTAATAAAGCATTTTAAAAGGTTGAACTTTGAGTAATAAATTCTATACAAGTACCGTTCATTCTTAGTTCTTGTTAGTAAATATGTTAACCAACATTAACTAATAGAACCGTATTGCAAAGTGTCACCACTTAAAAATAAACACGTCTTGCCAATTAAAAGATTCAAGTGGAATTCATACATTTTAAAGCAAATACATTTTAATAACAAATAAACACACAAACAAATCAATAAAAAGTTTTACCAATTTAAACATTCAAGCCATTTCAAACCATTCGAGCATTTTGCATTTAATTTTGTAGTTATAACAAGGATTGACTTGTATGAAATATACAGTACAGGGTGAAAACTAGTTATTTTACATCAATGTTATTTTACATTTTAGTTGCCATATCTACTTTGTGTATTTGCCCAGTTAAATTCATGTGTACTGTTGGATGTGTGTGCTTATTTATTTATACATTTACTTTACATTTACTATACATTACTATTAATTACACATTGATAATGTTAGGAATTAATATTCCCTAGGCTTCATACAAAATTAGAAAAAAACTTTGATATAAACCCAAATTTTGGTGGCAAATTAAGTTTCTGCATCAAATGAAATGTACAAAAGTTACTTTTATGTAGACAGAAGGCATATTAAAGTAAATAAAACCCAATTATCTGTTGAAAATGACAGAATATGGGTGAAATAATATTCCAGCGCAATATACTATTTATTTATTTTTACACAGTTAAAACAAGTTTTCATTTTCCTTCAGCTTAGCTCCTTATTTATCAGGGGTCACCACAGCGGAATTGACCGCCAACTATTCCGGCATATGTATTACACAGCCGATACACTTCCAGCTGCAACCCAGTACTGGGAAACACCCATACACTCTCACATTCACACACGCTCTCAAACACTACAGCCAATTTAGTTTATCCAATTCACCATGCCTTTGGATTGTGGAGGAAACCAGAAGACCCGGAGAACATGCCAACTTCACAAATAAATGCTAACTGGCCTAGCCGGAACTCAAAATAGTGATGTTCTTGCTGTGAGGCAACAGTGCTAACCACTGAGCCACTGTGCCACTTAAAACAAGTTTTTAGGAAAAATAGAAAATAAATTAAATATAGATATAGTCAGGTATAGTTTACCATGAACCTTTTTTGGCACAAGAACAGCCAGAGAAGTTGGCATGGTGTTATTTATAAATGAATAAATAAATAAATAAATAAATAAATAAATTTAAATGACTTGCACGCACACACTTATTACAATCCACACAAGCCCCTTTCAGCCTATAATAGTTGAGGTTTAGCATATAATCTCGTTCTACAGTGTACCTAATGGCGCTGCCTACACACACAGCACATAATCCAGCTTCATATGTAATTCGCATTACAGCTTGATGTGAAATGCATATGGACTTAATTGATTTCGATGAGAAATAGAGCAGAAATAAAGCAGCAGAAGTTTCCCCAGAGGAAGATGACGAGCGTCTCGCTGGTCTTCACTGAACATGTCTTCTCCTCCCCGGCCCGCTGGTGTCATTAAACCTCATCTCTAAAATATTAAACGTACCCACAGGCCGCTTCGCTCGGTTGGATTTCCCAGATCAAAATCTCTTCATACTTGAAAAAGAAAAAATGTTTTCATACAAACAACATGCCACCATACTGAAGAATCTGATCTAACGGTGCACAGCGTGTACAGTACATTCTACTGTTTCAAACGGAAGTAATATTAAAATTAAGGGAATTAATCTTACGTTGATCAAAATCACAGCAGAGCTCAGCTTGAGAGAATGAACATGCAAACAAACAGGAACTTTCACTAGGATTCAAAATACAAGTTTAATTGAATAAAAATTAATAACAAAGCTCAGATTTTCAGCATAAATCACCCATAAACAGTTAATTTTAAGTTAATGGTTACTGTAAATTACTGTAAATGTTGTTGTGATGTTTGTTGCTGTAATGTTTGTAACGTTTGGTTTAATAGAAAGTTTATTTAATAATTAATTTATTTCTTTCCTAGTTTTTTCACCCTTCCTACCCATTCCTTCCTTCTTTATTTTTTCCTTTATACTCCTTCCTTCCTTCCTTCATTACTTCCTCCTCCTCATCCTCTCTTCCTTCCTTCCACCTCATCCTACGTCCTCCTCCTTCCTTCCCTCTTTCTTTTCTATTCTTCTTTTATTTTTCCCCTTTCAATCCTACTTCATCCTCTCCTACTTTTGTTGTTTCTTGTCCTTCAGTATGTCTTTGCCAGATTTGGAAGTAACTCGTTCCACAGTAACACATTGCAATTCAATTCAATTCAATTCACCTTTATTTGTATAGCGCTTATACAATGTAGATTGTGTCAAAGCAGCTTCACATAAAAGGTCACAGTAAATAGGAACAGTGTAATTCAGTTTGTAGTATTTAAGTTCAGTTCAGTTTAGCTCAGTTCAGTGTGGTTTAATAATCACTACTGAGAGTCCAAATATTGAAGAGCAAATCCAACGATGCGCCGCTCTATAGATCCTGAACCATGCAAGCCAGTGGCGACAGCGGAGAGGGAAAAAAAAACTTCACAGTATTCACAGTATTCTTTACAGCATTACAGTATTCTAATTACATTTTTTGAGGAACGCAACGCAACAATGTAATGTACTACATTTTAAATTTGTGTAATTTGCCTGCAGTTACTAAAGTCAGTGTACTTGTGTTACTTACATTAGTAGTAGACATTCAGACCTTTAGACATTCAGCTGCAATGTCAGTTAATAAGCATGCGCTGTTAAATAGCTGAAATGGTTGCTGGTGAGAGTGGTTTATTCTTCAAGTGGAAATACAGACATTACTTTGATTTCATTGAGCGTAAAAACAAAAAATATTGCGGTGAAATGCAGTGTATGTCCAGTCTCTAGACACTTTCTACTGCTTTCAACTCGACCAGCAACTTGTTTAAGCACTTGAATAGAAAGCATTACTACAATTCTCGTCACCAATGAGGTCACAGAGAATTTTAAGTTCTGGGCGAACTCTTTAAGTCTCTTTTGAATATATCAAGCTACTGTGATCAACCCACTGTAATGTTTTTCAATGAATATTAAATTACTGAAAGAGCTGCAGTTTATTTTGTATTTTTAATAGGTATATTTTATATGTTTTAAAAGTAACTTCAAAGTAAAGTAATTAGTAATCTGATTACTTTTTACATTAATGTAATCAGATAAAAAAATTCCAGTAGTAAGCAGTAATTTGTAGTTTATTACATCTTTAAAGTAACTTACCCAACACTGGTCTTTGCCTTTCCTACTTTGCCGTATACTTTCCTTATTCTTCCTTTAATTCCCTATTTATCCCCTACATCCCTTTCTTCCATCCTACTGCTATATCATTGTTTTAATCCTTTTGTCCTACTTTCCTTCCTAAATTGTCCTTCCTTCCTTTATATGCTACTTTCCTACACCTCCTTTTCTCCATCCTTCCACACTTTTTATTGTATTCCCTTTGCTTCCATACCCTATGTTCTATCCCACTTCTCTAACATTTTTTTTCCAAGTTTATAATCTTCCTTTCCTCCTTCACACTTTGTTTTCTTCTTTAATTATTGCCTTCCTTTTCATTCTTATTTAATTTTTTTCTATAATAATTCCCTTACTAGTCCCCTACTTCATAATTTTTTTCATTCCATCTTTTTCTTCCTATTACACATCATCTATTTTACTTCATGCTTTCCTCCTTTCTTCCTTCTTTACATTCCTTCAATCCTTGTTTCTTTCTTTTTCCTCTTCTTTCCTTCTTATTATTTACTCCCTCAATTCTTTCTTTCTTTCTTTCTTTCTTTCTTTCTTTCTTTCTTTCTTTCTTTCTATCTTTCTTTCTTTCTTTCTTTCTTTCTTTCTCTCTTCTACACTTTGTTCTTCCTTTCTGCCTTTCTTTCTTTCTTTCTTTCTTTCTTTCTTTCTTTCTTTCTTTCTTTCTCTTTCTTTCTTTCTTTCTTTCTTTCTCTCTTCTACACTTTGTTTTTCCTTTCTGCCTTTCTTTCTTTCTTTCTTCTACACTTTGTTCTTCCTTTCTGCTTTTCTTTATCTTTTTCTTTATTTCCTTTCTTTCTTCTACACTTTGTTCTTTCTTTCTCTCTCTTTCTTTCTTTCTTTCTTTCTTTCATTTTTTCTTTCTTTCTTTCTTTCTTTCTTTCTTTCTTTCTTTCTTTCTTTCTTTCTTCTACACTTTGTTCTTCCTTTCTGCTTTTCTTTATCTCTTTTTTCTTTCCTTTCTTCTACACTTTGTTTTTCCTTTCTGCCTTTATTTATCTCTTTCTTTCTTTCTTCTACACTTTGTTCTTCCTTTCTGCTTTTCTTTATCTCTTTCTTTCTTTCTTCTGCACTTTGTTCTTCCTTTCTGCCTTTCTTTATCTCTTTCTTTCTTTCCTTTTATTAGTAATTTGAAACCAATTTAATAGTTATACATTAAATTAAAAAACAACATTTTTGCTAAACTACACAAATACCTTTTTTTTGCTCATTCCATGCAAGCCGTATAAAAATTACGTAAAAATTACACATTTTATTTATTTATTTATTTATTTATTTATTTATTTATTTATTTATTTATTTATTTATTTATTTATTTATTTATTTATTTAAAAAAGTTTTTTTAATTGCCTATATCTTTTCTTTAACACTATCAAGGTTTAGTGTGGTGATACAGTTTGCTAATTGCAAACGCTCTAATAAAGCATTAACCTTTCAGCACCATTCACCAGCCATCTGATTCCTGAACTGCCACTATACATGCATAAAACAAAACAATAACACTTTGCCAGTAACATTTGTCTGTTTCTGAGAAAACTGAACAATGTGGAAAAAATGGCATTTAAATAAAAATATTGGATTATGAGAAAAGAGTTTTCTATTAGAACTATTCGCCAGCAGAAAAACCTACTATGCTATGCACTATAAATAAAAGTCCCAATCGTAAATTCAAATCCCTCTCTCTCACATTTTGTCCTGCATGGTCAATAGAGATTCACAATATTTGTTTCATGTGCAGCTTTGCTCAGCACTCTGGGTAAAGCCCTGTATCTCCAGAGCAATTCATCTCCCGCTGTAATGCAGCATATAGACTTGCAAATAGGTTATCCCTCGATCTGGACTCGCGCTGCGAAAAAAAAGATAATCCCTGTCGCAGGCCACGGGCCTCTCATAAATAAAAGTTAATAAGGAAAAAAAAGAAAACAAAAGGCCAATTTTGCAGTGATGCAATCTAGTTGCAAAACAATACAAACCGTTCTGGCAACCTTTGATTCCTTTTTTTATTTTTCTACAAAGGTGTTGTGTTTAAAATGCAGGCACGAATGACATTCCATTCCTGCACTATTCCAGCACTATCACAAGGCTTTCTCTTGGGGAGCTTCAATCAACAAACCGTCATTATCGTCGCATGAGCATATTTTACAGGGAGGAGAAAAGATTCTCGCAATCGCAGCCTCAAGGGAAGATCATTATCTGTCGAAAGAGAACAACCTGCGCAATTATTATTATTTTTTTTCCAACGGACTGCTTATCAGTTTAAAACATTGAAAAAAAGGAATAAAGAAATATACACAGGTGTGCTCATAAGTTGTCAAATCTATTTTTAAAATGTCTCTCACATGCAAATCTTATTCCCATCATTTAAATTGTATTCATCTCATGCATTCATACACATTAGAATTATTTCAGTAAGTACTGAGCAGGGACTCAAGTATCGTTTTTTATAAAAACCTATTTTTAAAAGAGAATCTTTTAGACCGAAATGTATTTTTGCTGTGGTTACTAACTCAAAAGTGTAGTCTATTAAAGCAGCTGGTATTTTGTACAAATGTAGAACGACTTTAAAATAATCTCCCTTTAAACATAAATTGCACATTGTTATGTGTCAGTAGAGACAAAAGTTGCACGAGTAGGTCAAAAGTAACAACAATTTGTGCTAGATTTACAGGCTTAAACTTGTTTATTTAAAATATATCTGACTATGACCTCAGGCCTGTAGCCACAAGGGGTTCGAGTGGTTCGAAAGACCCACCCCCCATTGACAAAGGTCCAGAATTTGTCCCTTACATGAGCTTATTTGTCCTATTTTGACTGCTATTCCATCATAAATTGTGAAAATAACATTGAAGAAGGATTTAAGACCAAGTGGAATCCTCTGTTGGCTGTCGTGACTTCAGCTAATCAGTTTTGGCCAATGCAAGTCCAACATCCAACATACACTCTGATGAAAGTTAGGTCATCTTTCACTACTGACCTACTGTATTGCTGTTAAACAGAGAAAATATTTTACAAGTAACCTTTAATCTAAATCTTGTACCTTATTTGTGAAACAAAAATGATCAATAAAAAGGTGTGAAGCACCAAAGGCGGCCCATATTAAAGTTAATTTTAATACTAATCAGGCTATTGTTATCCATGAATTTTCAATTTACTTTTACACAAGAGAAAAATTGTGAAGCTCTACATTATTATTGTTTATTTATTTGTTTATTTTTTTATTCAATTGGCCAAATTCTGAGAAAAGTTGAATGTGCTGGCCAGATTGTTATTTGCTATAAATGCACATAAGGATTGTTATCCTAATAAATGAACATAAGCTACAGTTTTTAATAAAAAAAAAAAAAAATTGTGAATCCTTTTTTTTTTCTTAATGAAAAATCATGTAATAAATGTATATTTTAAAGTATGTTTTTTTTTCAAAATCTTTAAGGAAATGTTTTGGTACATCAACAAGTTTGGTTCTGATGACCATCTGACAAGCAATTTAAACAAAAAAGTGCTTAAAATGCAGTATTTAAACCTCATATTTAAATAGAAAATGAGGCAAATAACTGCAAGAGGTCCAATTTTTGAGAAAAAAAAAAGAACCACCCCTTTCACCAGGCATGGCTACAGACCAGGACCTTGTTAATATAAGTGCAAACATAATTTGTCTTTTATATTTGCAACAGATTATTACATTTCATTTTCATTTTATATTTCAGTTCCTTGGAATATTTCAAAAACAACTCAACAATTCAAAACATAATTATTATTATTATTAAGTATTATTTTTTCAATATAATTGGCAATATGCATTCCTTTTCAAAGACATCTTAATAAAACACTGCACACTGTAATGTGGCAGCAAAAAAACAAACAAACAAAAAAAACATTGTTATACAATAACTTGCCTAATTACCCTAACCTGCCTAGTTAACCTAATTAACCTAGTTAAGCCTTTAAATCTCACTTTAAGTGTCTAGTAAAATATCTAGTAAAATATTATGCACTGTCATCAATAAATCAGTTATTAGAGATACAACTATTATGTTTAGAAATGTGTTGAAAAAAAATCTCTCTGTTAAACAGAAATTGAGGAAAAAATAAACAGGGGGGCTAATAATTCTGACTTCAACTGTATAGCTATTAGCAGCGGGACATAAATAACAGTTTTACTTTGTAAAATTGATTTACTTTTAATCTGAAAAAAATCTAAACTTAAGGATGTGTTATTACACTTAACCTGTAGACAGATCATTACTCTGACATGTAAAAATCTAAATACAATTTGTAATTAGGACAACTCAGGCTGCATGATACTTGAAAAAAAAACACACATTGCAATATTTTGTTTTCTGCGATTTATATTGCGATATGAATATAATTTCACAAGATCCCTTTAGCAACTCTATTTGGAAAGAACTCATCCTTTTACTTTGACTGGGATTTTGTAGGTGAGAGCATCTGCATAAAATATACAAAATTACCATAAAATAAACTCAAGCATGGATGAAAACAATAGAACAATGATCAAAAATACAATAAACATCACTTTATTGCTCTCTATAGAGTTTAACAGCATTAAGGTACAGAAATTCAATAATCAAATGTAAAACAGCACTGCATGTAGTGTTCACTGAATAAATAAACATAATTATTCTGTTAAAGTGGCAAACTTTAGAGATTTTATTGTCCCCAAATGGTTTAAATTCACAAAAAAATCTAAGTCATAGGCACTGAAAACACATACAAATAACAATATTTCACACTATTATATTAGGGTTAAACTTTGCAATCAAATCATCTGCTCTGAACTATGGTTGCAACCCTAATTCAAACCATAACTATTCTTATATCAAAATAATCAATTCTATTAATATATATATATATATATATATATATATATATATATATATATATATATATATATATATATATATATATATATATATATATATATATACATATATAAACATAATTCTCAGATAAATCAATTATGTTGCTATCCTGCATCTAGCATGATTAAAATTATGTTAGCATGAACATGAACAAACTAACGACACTGAACAACGTGAACAACACTGTTAAAAATTTCACATTTACATTTAAACGATTAACTGGTTGCTAGCATGCTTCTAGCACATTAAAGAATACTGCTAATACTATGCTAATTTCGACTAATATATTGCTAGCATGAATTAATATATTGCTAGCATGTTTGTAATGTTTAAAATGTTTCTAGAATGAGTTTACATGCATACAACATGACTGCTGACATAGCATCTTGCTAGCATGATTTAGTACGTTGCTAACATGTTTCAGATTTGTTTCCAGGCTTTTCTACTGATAGACAGCAAAACAAATATTAAGCTCTGAAGTGTGTGAATGTCGGTTCAATGCCATAAAATATTTCATGTTTGACAGTTTTGATGCCTTCAATGCGGGTCTATTGGATTTTTTGTATTATTGCTTGTCCATTTTATGAAAACCATAACTCAGATGAGTAAGAAAATATAAACTGTAGGCCTGCAGTTTGGTGGCTGCAGAATGAAAAATCAAAACGAATGCAGACGCACATAGTACAACACAAGCTTTAGTTGGAAATTAATGATACAGGGACATTCTGTTGACAAATTCAAGTAGGGATGAACCGATACCACTTTTTACAAACTGATACGAGCACGAGTGTTTTAATTTGTGTACTTGCCAATACGGAGTACCAATTCCGATACTTCTTAGATTTGATTTCAACAAAGGATACAAGGATAAACACAAAAATCTTTAACAAAAGGCTATTCTTAGCCAAAAATATACACACATTGTTGATAATCCTATAAATCGATAGACCTTATAGATTACTGATTAAGCATGGACATTTAATGACGATGAAAATGAGCACTAGCTTGTTTCGCTGTGATCATTATGCAAGGATTGTATCGTATTCTTCTATAGATTCGTTATTAATGTATTATATAAGCTGATTGATTATAAGGACTAAAATATTAATATATTAATTAATACATTAAGGGTGCTTTCACATCTGCAGTTCGCTTTATTTGGTCCGGACCAAGGGCAATAAATGATACATTGTAGTATTTTCTGCCGTCTTTGGGTCGTTTTCACACCACACTACTGGCATTCAACCAGATGAAAAGAACCAAAATGCAGTTATCTGAGAAGATACACGTCTCCCATTGGCCAGATGTTACTGAACATGTTTCCTAAACTGCTTATTGATTGGTCAGAATTCATGTGCGGGAAAATGCCAATGGAATTCCCGCAAGTAAACAAACCGGCAGACACAAAATGTCGCTTTTTACCATGGAGCTACGACTGCGCTGATTGATTGTATCCCTGCTCATAGTATACTATATAGTTTGTATACATCACTTTAAACAAACTATATCGAGAATAAAGCGCAGCTGCGGCTGGAAAACTATGTTTTAATGAATCGCACGTCACTTCAGGAGGAAGAGTGAATTAATTTAGCTAAACTACAACATGGTCATCTTGTGGAAATATTACCAACGATCCATCAGGTAATGTGTTTCCCTCTCTCTCTCTGTTGGTAAAGCGCTGTCAACAAATATTTTTCCTACACGCTCCATAACCCTGCTGAAAAATCCAGCTTAAACCAGCCTAGGCTGGTTGGCTGGTTTTAGCTGGTTGACCAGCATTGTTTTAGAGGGGTTTTGGCCATTTCCAAGCTGGTTTTCAGCTATTTCCAGCCTGGTTTAAGCTGGACATAGCTGGGTTTGGCTGGGCACCCAGCCTGCCTAGGCTGGTCAAGCTGGTTTTAGCTGGTCATCTCCCAGCCTGACCAGCTAAGACCAGGATGGTAATGACTGGAAACCAGCCTGGAAATGGCCAAAACCCCTCTAAAACCAGGCTGGTCGACCAGCTTAAACCAGCCAACCAGCCTAGGCTGGTTTAAGCTGTTTTTTTCAGTAGGGAATGCACAGCGCATCGGCCTACGGCAGCTGGATTAGTCCAAAAGGCGCAGGTTGGTCTGTTTTAGTTCGGATCATCTTCTCACCACAAACAAACTGCTCCAAGGTTCGTTTGAAAGCGTACCAAGACCACCTCTTTAAGTAGGTCTCGGTACGCTTTTTTGATCCGCTTTTGGTGCACACTCAAGTACGATTGCAGCATTCACACCCGCCCAAACGAACCGCACCAAGAGGGAAAACAAACTCTAGTGCGATTCAACCAACTTAAATAATGCAGGTGTGAAAGCACCCTAAGACATTGAAGTCAGGTAGGACAACAAATCTCATCCACATAGTGAATTAATGTTGAGTGGTATCAGTCCGTGATATCGGCATTTCATATACAATACGAGTATGAGTATTTTAAACAAGTATCGACCTGATACCCGATACTGGTATTGCTTTTGGTGCATCCCTAAATTCAAGATTTAAATTAAATTCAATTTCTGTGTATTTTTTCCTTCAGCTTTAAAATCCAGTAAACCTTTCCACAACACATATCACTGTTTTGTGTCTGATAGTTTAATTTTGTGGCAAGTAGCCATGTACTAAGCAGAATAATATAAATACATACTACAGTATACATAAACAAACATGGTTATTCAAAATCAAACAAAAAGTGCTCAGGGGTAGCTTAAATAATGTGTCGGTGCTCTTTGGGTAAGATGTTAATCAGAATAAACAGTAGACAGCAAGGGCACTT
Source organism: Danio aesculapii (assembly GCF_903798145.1). Lineage (NCBI taxonomy): Eukaryota > Metazoa > Chordata > Actinopteri > Cypriniformes > Danionidae > Danio > Danio aesculapii. Next base: position 17,625,610 of record NC_079455.1, on the reverse strand, counting down.
GAAAAATGTGGAATATATATATACATATCTATTCCTTAAAACTCTGCCTGTGCATGTTTTAAGTGTTTACTGGAACGCGTTGGTGTAGTTTTAAGAAATAGCCATGTCAATAAAGGCTTTTTAATATATTCTTTCCACATTTTTTGAGTGCCTTGGACTGTTTTTTGCTGTTCAAACATGGTTATTATTTAAAGCATGTGTTAGGTTTTCAGATCTTACATTGTCAAAATTATTCCTATAAATCTGCTGAATTTTTTTTACAAAATTCTGTGCATAAACAGCAAAAAATAAATATTAAAAGTCCACAGATTCTGTATGACCCTTCTTTAAAACTGCATGAGGTTTATCATAAAGCAGACAACCAAAACGTCATCCATCACCTACAGACATGTAATCTTAACATACATATATTGACAACTTTCAGGCATTTCTACCACAGCAGTGACGACTGCAGACTGAAAATCAATGATCATGGTGAGGCTTTCCTATATTAGTGTGTGTGTGTTTGTGTGTTTGTGTAGGAGGGGCAGGTGCTGTGGTTTTGTCCTCTGAACCTGTCATCGCTGTGAAAAGCTAAAGAGATTTGGTGACTGGCAGAGGCACTCTGGGGAAAAAAAAAAACAAGGTTTCCAGAAGTGTCGGAGGGTAAATGGAATTTCTGATCATGGCCGACTAAACGTGCTAAACTGAGAGACACCAGAGCTGCCTCAAACAAAGATCGAGCAATCATTGCTGTGTATTACAGCACATCACACTGGACAATCAATGAACACATGATCAATACCTCATAATCCTTGTGTGAGATACATATGAGGCTCCAACATGAACACTGACATGGTAGAAACCTGAAAACTGATGATGAATCTCATGTCCATCAGAGTTATTACAGCTACTACATACTGTATGGTTGAGTAAATATAAGTGTTGTCTGTAAGCATTACCGAATTAGCACCTAAAAAGATTAAAAATATATATATTTCGGCCACTTTATTAGGTACACCTTACTGGTATCAGGTTGGATCAGGCCTGTGCACAGACCCTTAAAGACCCTTTTAAGTGTACTGTATCAAAAATCGTTAGTTTAGCCTAGACACATTCTATCATACAGGTAAAATAATCTGCAACATGCATCTCCTATCTGCGTAGTGCTCTCCAAACTGTTCGCTTATGAGATTTTATGACCATTAAGATGCTGGCTTAAGTTTATTTATGTGTTTTAAGTTATTGTTAATATTATATAATATCTCTTTTTTAAATCATGACAGGTTTTATCCCAATTTTGGGTTATATATGGACAAACCCAACTGTTGGGTAATGTTTTTTTTATTAAACTGTGCATATTTGAACGTTAAAAACTTTTAAAAGGGATAGTTCACCCAAACAATTTTTATTTACTTTGATTTACTAACCCTTAAGTGGTTCCAAACATTTATTCCTTCTGTTAAAAACAAAAGAAGATACTTTGAAGAATGCTGAAACCATGTAACCATTCACTTCCATAGTCTGAATCAAACATAGATGTCAGTGGTTACAGGTCTCCAGCATTCTTCAAAATATCTTCTTTTATGTTTAACAGAAAAAAAGAGACCCAAAATGGTTTGAAACAAGTAAAGGGTGAGTTCACAATGGCATTTCTTTCATCTCTGGGTGCACTATGAATTCTTGCTCCTTGTGGCTAATCCAAGTAGTGCAAAAACAATGTTTAAATGCAAGATAAAAACAGCCAACAGCCACAAGTACTACAATACTCTCATACTGTTCTGATGACAAAATGTGCCTCACACGCATTGTACTTTGTGGAACAGAGCACATGTCAGTAAACCAAATATATTGACAGTTTCAGTATTATGCAGAGCTACATGTTCATGTTCCTTTCTTGTCTGCCAGATAAGGTGGCAGCAGTTCTCAAACAAATGTCATCTTCACCGCAGGAGCAAACATCAGTCGACTGACTCAGATGTGCTGGAGAGATGAAACAGGGGCTCTTTCAGACTCCACAACACCTACTTGGACTCAGGTCATTAACAGGACCATGAATGGAACACGAGCCATCTTTATCCACCTTTCTTTCACACCTGACTAATGCATTTCAAATTATAGGTTATACTACTGCTTTTGGGGAACTATATAAAATAAATAATAAATAAATAAATAAACTTTTCAAATAATAGGCTGCACTTCCAAAAATCCATATCTGTGTGAAAAATGAATGAGAGGTACATTTGGCTTTGTGCTCTATTTTTACCATCATTATAGTAATGTTTCACTAAGTATTTTAACATGACATCATTATTATCTGTGCCCAAAGCTCTTTTCACTTTATTTTTTGTTTCTTTAAATATTTTTTTCTTTATAGATTGCTTTATTTGTTGCTTTATATATTATTCAACCATTGCGAAATAAAATAACAAAATAAATTAGATAAAGTATATTAGATGACCATACGGATATTATGGGCATACTGTATATGTGGAAACAAAATTAAAGCTATTTTTTATAACAGTTCGGTCTGGTTCTGGAATCTGATTGGCTGATACAATATTCTGCTATAACAGCACTCATACAGCCTCTTGACCCTTGTGTATTACTCCGCTCACATAGAGTGACAGCAGATCAATAAACTCACTACAGTTTGACAAATGTTCAGCTGTTGGACAACATAATGTACTTTGAGGCTTTTTTTAGGTGAGAATGTAGTTGTTTATAAGGATAGTGCCTATTTTAAATATGTATAATTTCGGAGATACAGTGCGTCAGCATCCATCAGCCTGTCATACTGAGCAGAGCAAAGACGGTTGCCGCTCCACCACAAAATGGCGACAGACAGCATGATAAGTCCTTAGGGGAGAAAAACTTAATGTCAAATTACAGCTGATCAAATCATTATAAATCAGGTAAGTGACATTCTAAGTCGATCTCTCTCTTTTGTATGTTGTAGTGCTGTAATTATACCATAGTAATCTGGTAGTGTTTGCGCTGCTTTGGCTTTTTCTGGGATTAATTATTGTGATCTTCTGATTACAACAGAGAAATACTGGGAGTTTTCTCTGTAGACTGATGGCGTTTCATGCCGTTCAGCTTTATAATCTTAAAATGTGAGCAAAATCACCTGTTTTGACATCATTTTAGACAATATGCTAGAGAATCATTGAAATACAATCTCTAAAATGTTGGTGAATTAGCAACAATTTCTGCTGTTCTGACGTCAACAGCAGATGTGAATAAATGGCAGAAGAAAGTATTTCCTCGTACAAAAGGATTTTTAGACTCTCCGCGTTTGATTTTCTTTTTTCACACACGATTATGCCGTCAAACTGTTAAATAAACGCAATATCACACTCGTAGCAGTGCGATGTGGCTGTATATCGTCACTGGTGGGCACTGCTTAATTTGTGAATTGCGAGTTCCTGGGTAACCGATCTGGCATGTTACCCGAGGATGTAGAGGTGTCGCGCACAGAAGTGTAGAATTGTTTTGGGGGGTGTGGGGGGGTGAAGTGACGAGGGTAGGGGAGTCATGGAGGAAAGTGAACAGCGAACGGGGGAGGAGGGGGGCTGAGGAGGGGGATCGGTAAATTAGGTGCCAGATTAGATTTCAGAGGTGCCGGATCCACTGTGTTCCGGCACAAATTAAGCCCTGCTGGTGGAACACTAAGGCACTCGGCCTGCAGCCTCCCACCAGTCCCAATACACAGGCATATCGGACTGCTACTCGTGTGCTATTATGAACATAAATATGTATATAAATATAAAATTCAAACGTGAACTTGTATGTCAGCTACAGTTGAAGTCAGAATTATTAGCCCTCCCTCCCCCTGAATTATTAGCTGGGCTGTTTATTTTTTCCCCCAATTTCTGTTTAAAGGCTTAACTAGGTTCATCAGGTTAACTAGGCAGGTTAGGGTAATTAGGCAAGTACTTGTATAAAGATGGTTTGTTCTGTAGACTAAAAACAAATATAGCTTAAAGGGGCTTATAATTTTGACCTTAAAACTGTGTATTTAAAACTTTAAATAAAACTTTATAAAAATTTAAATCTGTCGAAATAAAACAAAGAAGACTTTCTCCAGAGGAAAAATTATTATCAGACATACTGTGAAAATTTCATTGCTCTGTTAAACATCATTTGGGAAAAAAATTAAAAGAGAAAAAAATAAATAAATCAAAGGGGGGCTAATAATTCTGACTTCAACTCTATGTAATATATGTCATATTTCTATTTAGGACAGTACAGTGATATTCAATACATATCCATAATATTGCTGTGAAGAATCATTTTGTGGTTTAGATTCATGGTCTGCTGAAAGTAAATTAATTCTAATAAGTTTCCTGTTAATATTCAAGAGATGAATTATGAGGAGAATGATGATACCTCAGCGTACTTTAAAAAAAAAAAGTCACTTCACTTGACAATCACTTCATTGGTTGTTTACACTAACAGACGTCCCTCCCATAATTCATGAAATGCACTATGGGGTGTATAAAAAAAAGATGGATACGATTGTACTGTAGGTTGTCTTTCTGATGCTTTGGAAAAGGTTGCACAGAATAAATCGGTGTAGTTTGTTTGCAGTCGGGCCTGTTTTGATTAGTAGATAATCGTGTGATTGCTGTGATTGATCTCCTTGTGAATGAGATAAAAACAGTCTTAGTGCACTTTCAATTCCTAATGCAGTGCAGGTTTTACTCACTGGATTAAACTCACAGCAGCTCCTCTCTGTGAAGGCAAAGCACTCCAGGTTGCTTTCAGTGTTAAAATGTGCTTAATGGCGAATAAATTCTCGGCCATTACTGGAAATCAAAGTTAATGACAGCGACACAGAAGAGGATATTACAGTTTCTTCAGTAATGAAAGATTGAAAGGCGTAATAGGTTTTGTTGTGCTTCTCAGACACACACGGACACACAGACACAAATACAAGTGGTTTACTTCTGAATGTTTTTACATGTGAAGAGCTAGCCTTTGGGTTTAATGTTTTTTATACATATTTTTAGGACTATCAGGAAATAAAAATCAAAAAAATGTATTGTGATGTGCTTATTATTTGAATATATAGTATATTACTTGAATTAGATTTCAAATTAATCAATCAATCAGTCAAATCATTTAATAAAGCCTACTATACATCTCTGCTATGATTTACATAAGACAGCCACTATAATGTCATCCAGTTTAACACGAGTTCATAACAAGTGTCAAGCTTTATTTGATGATATATTAAATGTATATAATGTCTCTATTTAAGGATTTGAAATTTTAATTAAAAGACTGATGGATTTAAGAATATAAGGATTGAAGTGCGGCCCCCAAAATACAAGTTAAATATAATTGTAAATCGATTTACTTTGCCACTAGATTTTATGCATTTATCAGTAAGACCTCTTTAATGTTAAAAGCTTGGGATGTAATTTTTACATAAATATATTTGTTAGTGAATGAGGATAGAGCATTATTCCACATTTTGTTCTCGTTATTATGACAATAAATATAAAATGACATATTACATGCATATAATGTGCTTTTTATGTATATAAATCACTTTATTATTCTTTAAATTTGATGCAGACAACAAATGCGACATATTTAATTATTGAAATTTGATTTTGGGGCATCACGGGTGCTCAGCGGTTAACATTGCCACTTCACAACAAGAAGGTTGTTAATTCGAGTCCTAGCTGGACCAGTTGGCATTTCTGTGTTCTGAGTTTGCATGTTCTCCACATGTTCGCATGGGTTTCCTCCGGGTGCTCTGGTTTCCCCCACAGTCCAAAGACATGCGGTACAGGTGAACTGAATAAACTAAGTAGGCCGTAGTGTATAAGTGTGAATGTGAGAGTGTATGAGTGTTTCCCAGTACTGGATTGCAGTTGCAAGGGTATCCGCTGTGTAAAACATCCAGAAGGGGTGTCAAACTCAGTTCCTGCAGGGCCGCAGCTCTGCACGGTTTAGTTTCAATTCTAATTAAACACACCTGATCTTACTAATTGAGTCCTTCAGGCTTGTTTAAAACCTACAGGCAAGTGTGTTGAAGCAGGGTTGGAACTAAACTGTGTAGGGCTGCGGCCCTTCAGGAACTGAGTTTGACACCCCTGACATAAAGTAGAATGAAATAGTTGGTGGTTCATTCTGCTGTGGCGACCCCTAATAAATAAAAGGACTAAGCCGAAGGGAAATTAAATTAAATGAAATTACATAAAATCACTTACTGTACGCCACTGTATTTATACATTTAATAACATTTGTAAAAATGTATTTAAAATGTATTTCGAAAACAGTGATTGTCTTTATGAATGGATCTCTGAATCTCTGACTAAAGCCATCATTCATTCCAAAATGAATGAATGGTCATTATAGCTACATTGCTATTTTCAAACATTTCAAAAATCCACACTTTTATGATCAAAACATCTATAATTGCAGTGCACTATGAGTGAACAGAAGAACAAAGCAAACTAAAAACTGATTCAATATTGGAGCCATAGATTTTCTTTTCTTTTTCTAACACTTCCTGCCCTCTCCTCTTTCTACCTCTCAAATCAATAAAAAGGGCAAAAATAATCAAAGAAAAAATAAATGGCACCAGAAAACAACAATAGGAACACAATCATATAGCTTAAAAAACACACACATAAATAACCACAAATACACACATTATACATTTGTATCATTTCTAATAGCGGATTTATTTTATCTTTGCTAAAATGACAGAAATATTTGACTAGATATTTTTCAAGACACTTCTATACAGCTCAAAGTGAGATTTAAAGGCTTGACTAGGTTAATTAGGTTAGAGTAATTTGGCAAGTTATTGTATAACAATGGTTTTTCTGTATACTATCGAAAAATATATAGCTTAAAGGGGCTAATAATTTTGACATTAAAATTGTTTAGAAAATAAGAAGAAAAAATATTATCAGACATACTGTGAAAATTTCCTTGCACTGTTAAACATAATTTAAGAAATATTTAAAAAAGAAAAAAGAAATCTAAGGGGAGGGGTAATAATTGTATATATACTGTACATACATACACACATATACATATACATATACATATATATATATATATATATATATATATATATATATATATATATATATATATATATATATATATATATATATATATATATATATATACTGTATAGGTGTGCAGTTTTTAAGAGTTCCAGAGTTGTATGTTTTTCATTCTATATTTTTTTCTAAAAATATAAGGCTTTGAGTAATGCAAAATGAAAGAGGAAATAAGCATTTATCTATATTGTTCCTCATTGAAGCCGGCATGTGTTGCGTTTGTTCTCTGCCCACAGTAACAGTAATCAATAGGCAACATAAGCAACACAATGAACCCGTCTGAAGTGAATCATGACTCCCCTCACAGCCTCACGCCAGGTCTCCACTTATTCATTAAATGGCTGAAGAAACAAATTTCACAACATTATGAAAACATTGTTCTTCCCCTCCTCCGCTGTGCTGTGATCATTTTAACACCCTGGAGCACAATGTCCATCTTAACAGGCTGATATTCAGAGGGTGATTTTGCATCCAATTCACAACACCACCACGGGCGATTATAAATGACCTAGATTAACCTGCCACAATCTGAATAAACTCAAAAACTGTACATGCTCAAAGTAAGAGCTAGTTTTTTTTTTTCAACTGTAACATACTGCAGCTTATATTATAGACATATCGTGTCTATAATCTGTATTTGCATAGTGTTTTATATAGGGGGACTTAAATAGAGTCACCTTAGAATTATTAGGTCTATCTGACATTTTTGTCAAAATTTAGTTATTCACATATTCTTATTAATCTTCCTGTCGTGTTCGGGTCAAATCTGACCTATTTACAACTTAAATCACTCATAAATATTGTCTTTCACATCTGATTGCCTCAAGGCCTTATGATATCCTCCACACTATGCATTTGCACATATACAAGTGATGATCATTTCTTTCATTGAATTTTGAGTGTTTTAATCAACCTTGTTACACCTGGGGTGTTCCCGGTCAAAAGTGACCGCCATAGGAAATGAATAGGTATCTAGGTATCATCAGACAGAAAACATCCCCACACACTACCCCAACTCACTCACTCACTTCAGTCTTTTGCCGGCACACATCTCTTTTACACGCTTATGTGCTGATCCTCCAGCCTGATCTCACAAGAAAACAAAACTATTTCATACGAAGAGTTCAGACGAACAAAAAAATACAATTTTTAAAAGGAGGCATGGCACCCAGGCCTAGCCCTAAACCCAATCATCATTGGGTATGAGCAAATTGTACAAAACTGTATGAATGAGATCATACAAATTCATATAGATTAGTTACTAAACCAGGGGTGTCCAAACTCGGTCCTGGAGGGCCGGTGTCCTGCAGATTTTAGCTCCAACTTGCCTCAACACACCTGCACGGATGTATCGAGGATCCCTTGAGCTCGGGGCTCTCTCCCGGGACAGCATGCCAAACAAGCTTTTGATCGATCATCAGCTAAGTGTGAACTCTTAAAATGCCCTGTGAGGTATTATGAGGTGAAACTTTACAAACAAAGGAGGGTTTTGCAGAAGAATCTTTCAGTTCACCTAAAACTGAAAATTCTGTCATCAATTACCCACCCTTCCAAACCTGTTTGACTTTCTTCCTTCTGTTGAACACAAATGAAGATATTTTAAAGAAGGCTGGAAACCTGTAACCATTGACATCCACAGTATTTGTTTTTCCAACTATGGATGTCAATGGCTACAGCTTTTCAGCTTTCTTCAGATTATCTTCTTGTTTGTTCAACAGAATAAAGAAACTCATAAAAATTTGGAACCACTTGAGGGAGAGTAAATAATGAAACATTTTCATTTTTAGGCAAACTGTTTCTATGTTAAATTAACCTATTCTAATTAATTAAAATTAAGCCCTAAAATCAACAGATTCTTGTAAGTGAAAATTATAATAATAAGAAAAAAATAAATGTCATGATTAAATGTCATGATATGTCATGTGCACAAAAAAAGAAATGCTGCTTTTCCTTTATCCAACATATAATTTGCTATTTTCTTTATTTCGGAGTGAAATGCGACCTGGACGTTCCCTGACAGTTTTCATGCAATTGCGGCGCTTATCTCAGTGAATAAATGAGCTCTTAGCTGATCTGACACTCTGATTGTCACCAAGCACGCAGCCAATCAGCTGACCTTTTCAAAGATCAGAGCGCTTGGTTACGGCTGCATTGATTAA
>NC_079455.1:17588878-17608878 GCF_903798145.1 Danio aesculapii | reverse complement strand
CAGCCTATGCAGGTTGTGTTAACTAAAGTAGGCGTCATTTGCATGCACGCGCACATTCTAGGCATTAAACAAACAGTGCTTCAGCTCACCTGCAATTTCGCGACCGCGGATACATTACATGAAGACAGAAATGACATTTTGGGTGAATTATACCTTATAAATACAGTATGTGACGCTTTTAACGCCATTTGAAGGTGTCAATGTTGCTGTGATTACTTCTGTGGCCGCCTTATTATCTCTCTTGACCTTAAAAATATAATTGACTGAATCGTAGAAAAATGTGTAGGGTCGAATCGAGATCGTGATCTTTTTTTGATTAATCGTGCAGCCCTATCAGTAATTTAATTATTTGCTGGGGCATATTAATAAACATTGTGCATTATAATACACCCTTCTTTTTATTCTTCTTTTCTTCTGTATTTGGTGCCACTTAAAATTTCCTTTTGTGTATTTACACAAGAACAGGTGTTTTTAATAGGTAATTAGAAAAATGCATTACTATTATTTAATTTAGAACACAGTATTATATTGTAGGATTACAGTTGACTGCTGGAAACCCTGCTGCCAGTATCTTACCGTTAAATTACAGAAAAGCTGAAATTTGGAAAACAGTAATGAAACTGCAAGATTACGGTTCACTGCTGGAAACCCTGCTGCCAGTATTTTATCATAAAATTACAGAAAAGCCATAATTTGGAAAACTGTAAAAAACTGTAAAATTACAGTTCACTGCTAGAAATCCTGCTGCCAGTATTTTTAGTGCGCACACAAACAGCTTACAAAAATGTATCTTCATCATAGGTGCCCTTTAATTTTTAAATATTGCTACATTTCTTTGAGATATGTGTGAGAAACTATGAAATTAGTTTACAGTACAAAATATATATATATATATATATATATATATATATATATATATATATATATATATATATATATATATATATATATATATATATATATATATATGGGGTATATGCACAGCTAGTGTTCATTCCCATACCAATAAACTTCTGGTGAACAGTTAATGTGACTTTTTTATTTTATGAGGTTTGTTTTACAGCATTGATGTTGTAATGTAATTCAAATATAATCAGTCAAACAGACCCAAGCATTCATTTAGTTGTTTAAGCGTAAAACGAGACGAAAAACCGTTTACACACAAGCGCCGTCAGGATCAGCAGGCTGGCGCTGAAACTCCATTGAAAATACTGGAGTCAAATAAATTGTCATATTTTAAAGACATTGTGTGGAGAAATGGAATTTAATGCAGTGCTTCTTGTACTTTCTGAGGCCCACTTTATATTCTATATTAATCAGGCAGTGAAGATAATTGATTTTTAAAGAAAACAGACCTTAAACTCACTGTTTTTATAACCGCATACAGTTCAATGGAAGCACTTGAGCCAGGTTACTGAAAATTAAAAGTCCTTCTGCATACTTCTGCATATACCCTATTGTTTCTGTCTAAGAAAATAATTCAATGACATACTGTACAAGTCTAAATGCCAAACAAATAATGAATAAGTAAAATCAAACATTGCATGCTCTGTCAGTATTATAGATATATCGACATCCTTTTATTTTTTCGTTTTTAATACAGTACTTTTAACATTTAAAGCCGGATATGGTTTAATCAGAAATACTAAAACCTAAAAAGATATAACACTGAGTTGCAGGCTAGCAATATTTAAGACAAAAACACAACATTATTTTTTCTCTGTTTTTAAAGTGTCACAATTAGAATATAAAGCAATATTTTACCAAAATACTAAAATGTGTAAATACCAGAATGTGTGACAATAAAATAATGCAGCTGTCATCTTTTAAAGTCATCTTTTACCCCCTGTAATTTGTCATTTTAACGCTTCTCTACAAAATAGTGACTCACATCCATGACATTAAAAATCTTTCATTACTTTTTCATGTTTGATTCATGTTTGTCTTTCTCCAGTCTTTTAAATTATTATATTTTTTAACAAAATCCAAAATTTCAGGAGTAAAGTTTCTGAAATTCCCTAAATGAAAACCTAACACCCCAAAGATTTATTACTGAAAATAAGCATCCAGTGTATCTTTTCAAATGCAGACATTACTCTTGAACATAAAAATGGTGTTAAAATCGAGTCAGCGGCTCTGCTTCTCCACTAAACTCACCGTGATGTATTACCATTCCCATTGCCGGTGCTGCGTGCGCTGCATCCCACATACGCACGCACACACACGCACTCATATTACACTGCTGACCTTTCAATTGCAGAAATCCACTCCAAAAATATCATGCTGCTTCATATCCGTACTGTATGTAAAACAGCATCAGAGTGTCCCGCTGCATTGCAATCTAAACAGGGGACATTCTCTGGAGGGTTCACGGGTAAATCATTCCCGTTCGCAGGCTCCGGGCCCGACCTGCACAGCCTCTTCAGTGGACCAGAGAGGTGATTAATCACTAGCCCCTTAATCATGCCCAAAGGTCCCGCTTTAATTAAAAACAAAGTTCTCTTTTCATTATTCCACTCCAACTGAAAGACGATAAGACCCCCTTCCCCCTTAACATATTAGTGCTGGGGCCTCAACCTCTGTCTCTTTCTCACACAGAGACTGAGAGACTGCAAAAACTGATGAGGAAACTTACTAAAACCTCATATCTATGGTGGCTGAGAGAGCTCAAATGTGCTACAAGTTAAGAAAAACACATGCAAAAAAAAAAAAAAAACACTAACAAATTGAGATAATATGCACAAGAATTCTCACAATACATGCAAATATAGAAATGAGTTGCCAATAGCACAGATCACAACGCTAATATATTGGGGGACCTCAAAAAATGATGAACACAGTTGCTTCCTGATTGGAGTTTTTTGTGTGTGTATAATAACATGTTTAACAACCCCCCTCCCCCCAGATTACACAATATGCACATTGCAGTTAAACAGACCTCTTCAGACTGGGGCAAAATAAATGTATAATTCGTATATCCTGCATTTTGTGTTCTGATGTGTGGCATTCAAAACATTACGTTTGCTGTTTATTCAAAATATTTGGTTAAAATTATCTAAAACAACACATTTCTTGAGTTTTTGGGGGACAACTTAATTGTTTTAAGTTCAATACACTTAAGCTTGTAAAAACAAATAAGTTAACTTAATTCCTTCATGTTGTCTCAACACAAATTGATTGAGTGGACCCCAGCTTTTTGTACAGTGTGTAAACAGATGACCAGCTGAGAACTGCTGCTTAAAGTTCATCACACACTAAACGTGAAGTACCAAGCCGTGTATTTTAAAGAGCCCCTATTATGCATTAAAAAAGTCATATTTTGGTTTTGGGAGTCTTCAACAACAGGCTGATATACATGCAAGGCCAAAAAACACTTTTTATTGTCTAATAATATGCATTTATGTTTACCTAATTATACCAACGACTCCCATATTATTCGTTCGGCGATTCATTTGTTCCCAAACCCCTACTTAACACGAAGCTAATCTGCACTGATTGGTCCAATGACTCAGTTTGTTGCGATTGGTCGACTGCATTCAGTGTGAGACAGAGAGAAATACCCACCATGACTTATCAACAATTTTGAAGTAGTCAGAGTACAGAGTTTATGTGTGAGCCCAATGTAATTAACACCAGCATATACTCTATTCTTAACCATGACACACATTCAATATTAATCCACACAGTGAAGAAAGATGAACTATTTTAAACCTGACCACCGCACATGTGTAGGAACAGCTAACGGTGGCCATGGCAACTACAAACGGTAGAGGATCATGAGCTCACAAACGCATTTAAATCTGTAAACAAAGCGGCACGTGTTTTAGTGTTTTCAACATGGTTAAGAATATACGATATGAGTATATAAAGAGTTAACCAGATAAACTACAAGCCACGTGGACCACTTACATTTAAAAATACACAATTAAATACATAATTTGCAAGCTAGAGAAAATAAGGAGGCAACCATTTTAATTGCACTTAAGAACACTTGGAGGAAGGAGCTGAACCATGAACTGTGTACTTTGAAGTTCCTGTCAAGCTCGGACAAAGTCTCTTACATCAATAGTCTTTTCTGATCCTTCCTTTAACAAACGGCTGACGAATCCTCCATTGTAAGCGTGTAGATCGCTGAAGCATTCGTCAGAAAAATGAGGGGAACACAGCACAAGGCTGGGGCGATCATGCTGAAGTATTTTTGCAAAAATAAACTTTAACCACTGACTCTTCACAGCCTCATCTTTGGGTAGGGAAAATAATACTAACTTTCCCTCACACTTCAGAGCACAGCATTTTCGCGACATGATTCAGCCAGGATCTGCTACAGTGTTTGTCTTCCTCTACAGTGTTTGAGGGCGGGCCGGGGATTTAAATTTTTCCTGGTCTGCGCGCGCAACAAATGGGAGGGGCTTGAGTTCCATATCAATGTCACGGCGACACGGCTAAATATTCGTAACCCTGATGATTAATTTGAACAGACTCTGAGTGGACTCTTTTATAGATGAATCAATAGTTTTGCACTTTCAAATTTAAGCCTTAGCTAGATATTTCATATTTCACTTGCTGTGTTACACACTGCATGGGAGGTCATTTTCAAAAACCCATAATTGGGGCTCTTTAAATATCAAAACATTGATTTATTACACTCATGTTGCTTAGAAATGTAAAGAAAACTATTTAAAATTTGTCACGTGGTGATCTTTAGTCTCTGTGCCTCTTCTGTTTTCAAAATAAAAGTTCTAAATCAAGTTGAATATAAGCTTTGAGATACTTAAAAATAAGGGGAAACACTAGAATTGTTGCAATCTCACAAGAAAACGTTGTTGCCAGTCAAACACAGCCTGGGGCGTGCATATGAATGATCCTGTGTGCAATGTAACAGTCTGCTTTTGTTCCAATTGACCTGATTTTCACCAGGATTTTAGGTATTTTGGAGGCTTTTAGTATGCCATTTCCATGTGCTGAACGCTTCTTATTCAGCTAAGCATTGGTATATTCAGACTTTCATTTAAGGCCATCTTTAACTTGCTTGTGTGTAATGCATGTGTGTGGATGTAAAAGGTCTGTCATGTCTTAAGGAAAAATGTGCACAAATGAAACATCCTAAAATAGTTTAATCTTCTAAAAGACGATTTTTATAAATGTGTAATACCTTTGAATTTGTGTTAGCCTTTGGTCTTCACTGGCTGCTCACAAGCAACACCTACTTTTACTCTTAAACACTTTAGTTGGTTTGTGTTGTAAACATCATATCCAGAGTAATTTACTGTGAAGACAAAACTTTTTTTCTAGTTCATGCACTTTCACAAAAACTTCTGTTATAATCACTGCAAAAGCTGCAAAATGTTTTATTTACATCATAAACACGCTTTGGTGTTTATGATGGTAATTTAAGAGCCTGAAATCTTTGAAATTAACACCTGCAAACCTGTGGAAATCAATGAAAATGGCTTACAAAAATCATCACACTAGTTAATTGGGTGGATTGTGATTAATATATAATGACCCTGGACCACGAACCAGTTTATGTTGCATGGGTTTATTTTTGACAACAACCAAAAATACATTTTATGCGTCAAAATTATTGATTTTTCTTGTATGCCAGAAATCATTGGAAAATTAGGTAAATATCATGTTCCATGAAGATAAATTTCAGACTGTACATACACTCACCGGCCACTTTACTAGGTACACTTGTTCAACTGCTTATAAACGCAAATTTCTAATCAGCCAATGATATGGCAGCAACTCAATGCATTAAGGCATGTAGATATGGTCAAGATGATCTGCTGCAGTTAAAACTGAGCATCAGAATGGGTAAGAAAGGTCATTTAAGTGACTTTGAACGTGGCATATTTGTTAATGCTAGACAGGCTGGTCTGAGTATTTCAGAAACTGCTGATCTACTGGGATTTTCATGCACAACTATTGCTGGGGTTTACAGAGAATGGTCCGAAAAAGAGAAAATATCCAGTGAGCGGCAGTTCTGTGGGCACAAATGCCTTGTTGATGCCAGAGGTCAGAGAAAAATGGCCAGACTGGTTTGAGCTGATAAAAAGGCAACTGTAACTCAAATAACCACTCGTTACAACAGAGGTGCGCAGAAGAGCATCTCTGAATGCACAACACGTCCAACCTTGAGGCGGATGGGCTACAGCAAAGGAAGACCACACCAGGTGCCACTCCTGTAAGCTAAGAAAAGGAAACTGAGGCTACAATTTGGACAGGCTCATCAAACTTGGACAACAAAAGATTGGAAAAACGTTGCCTGGTCTGATGAGTCTCGATTTCTGCTGCGACATTTTGATGGAAGGGTCTGAATTTGCCGTCAACAACATGAAAGCATGGATCCATCTTACCTTGTATTAATAGTTCAGGCTGGTGGTGGTGGTGGTGTAATGGTGTGGGGGATATTTTCTTTGCACACTTTGGGCCCATTAGTACCAATTGAACATCGTGTCAATGCCCCAGCCTACCCGAGTATTGTTGCTGACCATGTCCATCCCTTTATGACCACAGTCTACCCATCTTCTGATGGTTACTTTTAGCAGGATAACTTGCCATATCCTAAAGCGCAAATCATCTCAGACTGGTTTCTTGAACATGACAACGAGTTCACTGTACTCAAATGGCCTCCACAGTCACCAGATCTCAAACCAATAGAACACATTTGGGATGTGGTGGAATGGGAGATTCACACCATGTATGTGCAGCCAAAAAATATGCAGCAACTATGGGATGCTATCATGTCAACATGAATCAAAATCTCTGAGGAATATTTCCAGTACCTTGTTGAATCTATGTCATGAAGGATTAAAGGCAGTTCTGAAGGCAAAAGGGGTTCAACACGGTACTAGTAAGGTGTACCTAATAAAGTGGTCGGTGAGTGTATATCTAAGCTCAATTTTCAATTAGTAATGTGCATTGCTAAGCACTTCACTTAAACAAATACAGTATGAAACCAACTTTCTCAATATTTAGAATTTTTGTAAACCCCTTTTCAACTATTTAACAACTTATTTGACCTAAATATCGTCCTATCCTAACAAAGTATACATCAATGAAAAGTGTATTTATTCAGCTTTCATAGAATGTATACATCTAGATAAAAAATACACTTACTGTATGACTGGATATGTAGTTCAGGGTCACAATTACTGTACGTTCTACCACTTTACATGTAGTCGCTATCACATCCCTCCTCTAACGGGAGTCTCAAATATTAGCAAAACATAGCATAAAGAGGGTCACACACAGTGAAATGCTTTAAAATCCAAACATAAAATGGAATAATATAGATAGCCTTTTTAATACTTTATTAAAGCTCCTTTGTTCAATCTTTCAGTGAACTTTTGCCTTATAAGAAGGAAGTCTTATTTTGAACTGTTAGAACAGAACAACACGACTGGAAAGCTCCTGTGAGACATCTGATGAGCGCTGCTTATACAACGTACGCCTGTTTAAGGCTCTGCCAAAGCCACAGGAGGCAATTAAGAGCCAACTTTTTTTCCAATCCATGCTCATAATTGCAGAATTTCCAAAACATTTGAGGAAAAAAGTGCCAGGCAAACTCAAAACTGTCAATGAGAAACATTTACCCCATACTAGCATGACAAGGTACAGGAATTTTACTATTGACAAATTATATACTGATATGTTATAATTACCATCATGACATGGCATTTTTAGGAGACGATTTCCATTATTACTACCGATTGTATTTGACAGGAGAGCATGTTGTCTTTTTGAATGGATGTCAATGTAGAGGCTGCACTACACTCAGTTCAGTACGTCAACAAGGAGAAGCTGATGATTGCTAATCTTCAACATGCTTATTAATAAACCTTCAATTTGGACTGAGCTATATTTGTGTATTACCACAACAATTAGTGCGACAAATGAATGCTGTGGAAATTCTAAGACAATCACAAAGGCTTTGTAATGTTTTGCATACATTTATATAGTTTTAAATAGTTTCGTTTGTGCAAAAAAAAAAAAGTATTACAAATATTTTTTAGTATCAAATAATTAAACCCAGCTTGAATTTGGTAATCTGAACAATTTTGATATTTTACTTTGATTGGTCATTTTGATTGATCAACTAGCAAGTAAAATGTTTCATTGCTTGACTTGGACTGGTGTTATATGTTGTGTTAGGTTACAATGAACACATCATTACTGTCTTGCAGTGTGTACTATAACTGAGGAATGATGAAACCTCAGCTAAAAATGGCCATGTGGTAATTGGTGTCTTGTTTCCAACATGCACTTTAAACAGTAAACCCTCACAACTCACTGGGTCATCTGACCAATAAGAGCAGAATATGTTCCCAGAAAGTATGGGTTTAGTAGAAGAACTTTTTCAATTGGGTTTTTTTTCACTTTGCTGTTCTTAGATGCATGTAAATACATTTCAGGACACCTCCAAAACTTAATTAGCAACCTATAAAATAGAATAATCAGAGGTAAACAAAGCCACAATATAGCTTAAATTCCAATTACTACTTCCAAGACCCAAATAACCCCATATCCCACTTGATTGCTATTTTCAGCTCACGAATGCATGATTTTTAATGCAATGTGCTGGCAATTGATTGATTTATTTTAATTTTTTTTATGAATCAGGGTCAGGTTGTATAAAAACTCTTAAGTGGTCTGACTTCAGCGTCTCTATGAAGAGGTAAAAAAGCCCTGAGGCAAGGGATTTCTTTAAGAGCGTGATAAGAAACATCTTAACCATCGGCCTTACCTAAGCAATTTTTTAAGATGGCTAAACATGACAACAGCGAAGCGTTTGCTGTAGCTGTGAAAGCTCCCTCAGTAAACTGTACATAACAGATAACCTAAATGTTACCTTAACGCTAAATATGTAGTTACACAATACAATTTGAGATATTCCAATTAATAAACAATATCTGGCACACAAATGGATGTGTTGTGAAGTCGAAGCACATTGTTTTATGAGTGAACACACACCAGCAGAAAAAAAAAACAGCTGCCACTCCGGAAACTGCTCAAAATCCTGCCGCGCCACTCGCATATTTTTCCATAAAATTACAGACTTGCCCCAAATTGTTGTTATTGTACTCACTGCCTTCACTCCAGGCTGGAGGATACATTGTGTAAAGAGATTTTCCGTAACAAGTTTGCTATTTTGCTGTTTGACAGCTTGAAACTGTGTAATGTACAATAGTTTATTCTAATATTTCCATTTGTGTTTTTTTTTTTGGCACTGTTTGCTCATTCACCAATTTTAAAACTCGTCTATTGCCCTTTATTCATTGTTAAAGTGAATTATTCGTTTACATGCTCATTTCATTTACTGATTATGACTAGGCCTACATGGAATCTGCGCACAGAGATCCACCGATTTCTGCAGATTTTTAGCCAATCATTGACTCTATTTATTAACTTGTGTAAATTTATTCGTTTTTTAAATTAATTTCAGTAATTTTATTGACTAATATGAAAACGTTCATTTGATTTATTTACAATACAGTTTGTAAAGTAATATTTTCTGTCTTTTAGTTGATATATTATATGAAAGATTTGCTTTATTTACCAAATAAGTACTGTAGATCTAACTGGATTTGCATTGTAAACTCATAAATTAAAGTTAAAAATGTATAATTTTTTTAGTTACGATACTCGCTAAATCATTGCACATAAGTTTGCAGATTTTTTTACAAAATTCTGTGCAGAAATAGCAAAAAATGTCCGGAGATTCTTTCAGGCCCTATTTATGATTGATGCATATAGTCATTGAATTTCAAATTCTGTTTACAGGGACATCAGTAATCAAATTATTTGCCTTAATCTGAATAAGACAATAATATGATTGAAGTGTTTACTTGAGTTGCTTTTTGAATGTTCCTTTCATGATCCCATTTTACATGTTAAGGCACATAGGTCGATAAACGTCATTTGTGTCACCAGGCTATCCACGTTACCTTTGGAGTTTTATGTAATTTCGAGTGTTTCATTTTTACACGCACAAAGTTGTTCTGAAAGGTAAAAGCTCACATGACTAAACTGCTGTTCACATTAGTGCATTTTTGTTTCAAAACGCATTTGTTATGGTTGCGTCTGGCATCCAAAATGCTCCGGCATCACTAACACACAAAATTTGAGCATTTTGAAAACATTAAACCCCCATTTTTTGTTTGGAAACCCTGGTGTCCATTTCAGTATAGACAGAATAAATTGCACACTTATGAAAATTCAGGTGTGGCTATCCACAATCACTCTCTGACTAGTCTTCTGGACTATTGCTTATTGTTATCTGATTTGTTAAGCACTTCTCATATGACCATTAATCAACCAATGCACTGATAATGCAGATCCTAGTATGGCAAAACATGCACATGCCAGTGAGTGTGAATGGTGAAATAGTATCGTGCATTTAGGCTGTATAATGTGGACTGAGATTGCTTTTCTAGAACTCAATAAAAATGACAGTTTGGATGAAGAGCGTTTTCACCAATATGACATTTATGTAAGGACATACATACATTAATCTAGAGGTCTGCGCGGGACTAACTTTTTAGTCCCGCTCCCGCAAGGTTTTATTCCACACTCGACTGATCCCGCTGTATATTCAGCTTTTGCTCACCCGCTGCCCGCTTAGAATAATTTTCTACCCGACCTTTGTAATGAGACATGAGTGCTGCCTTAAAACTGAGGTTCAAGTTTTCTGCTAAAGGGTAAAACTTTAAGGTATTATCACATCGTGCAAAGGGTTTTTTTTTCCATTTGTGTCTATGACATATGAAAAAGACTCTCATACATTAGACTTGCCAGATGTTGATGTTTTCTAATGCAAACTGAAAGACAGCGCATCTTCACTTTGCTCTCTCATATTGGTAAAGTCTGCTCTGAGGACCATTATGTAAAAAAAAAGCATGTGCAGAAAACACTGGTCATGTGTTTAGCATGTGTAACAGTCGTGAGCACTGGCTGTCCCGGTGGTCAATAAGAATGAGGAAATCACAAATATGCTGTTCCCATTTAAATTACACCAGAGTTACCGACTTCTACCGTATTTTATTCGGCCGTGCCACAAGAAATCTGGTCAGATCCTGTGGCTCCCGCAGGAATGCACAACTCTACATTCATCCTCATGTTACTACTAATACTACTCTTACTACTACTTCTACAACAATAGGGTATACGCCGAGCTAGTATTTTTCCCATACTGATAAACTTCCGGTGACCTGTTATTGTGAGTTTTTTTCCATTTTATACGGTTCCTTTTACAGCATTGATGTTGTAATGTAAGTAAAATACATTCAGTTAAATAAACTTTGGCATTCATTTAATTGTTCAAGCGTAAAACGAGACAAAAAGCTGTTTACTCGCACACGACCGTCAGAATCGGCAGGCTCACACAGAAGCTCCATTGAATATAATGGGGTAAAATAAATGCTCATATTATAAAGATATGGCGGGGGTAATGTTATTTAATGCAGTGCTTCGTGTACAATCTGAGACCCACTTTATATCAGATATCACTCAGCTAGTGGAGATAGCTGATTTTGAAAAAAAAATGACCTTAAATGCACCGATTTTTGCATTGGCATACAATTGACCGGAAGCGCTTCACCCAGGTTACTTGCAAATTCAAAGTCCTATTAGCATGCTTCGGCATATACCCTATTGCTAGTACTACTATTCCAACTAATAATAATAATAACAATAATAATAACAATAATAATAATAATAATAATAATAATAATAATAATAATAATAATAATAATAATAATAATAATAATAATAACAATAATAATAATAATAATAAAATTAATAATAATAACAAATAATAATAATCACAACAAAAAACTATTCCCACTACTACTAAAACAGCATAGGATAGTAATAGTATAGAGATGGTATCATAATAATGTGCACATATGCACACAAACACACACACACACACACGCACACAAACAATAATATTGTAAAAACCAATTGTACACATGTAATCCATGTGTATATATTACTCAAAAACTCAAACACAGCTGAACTACAGGATTCACTTGCAAATCTGGCATTAATACTGTAGAGGAGGTAGAAAGTGTGTGCATTTAACTGCTGTAGCTAATGGCTAATGCATCCCTTGAAAATGTCTGTCAAATCACTGAAAGTGTTATTTTATAAAGTGCTTGGTCTTTCATCTTGAGTCACCTGGCGGGAAGGATTCGCTCAGTTCAGATGTGTGATACAGTTCTGTAATTAAACGCACCAATGTGACTAAGCTCACGAAATACAGCGTGACGAAACGCGCTGGAATGTATTTTGCCTGGAATGGTAAAATGTGGTTATATCAGTGCGGATGTGAAAAATCACCTCAAATACAGCTTTTTTGGTGTGTGTCGTTGTCTAAATGGAAACATATGTAGGAGCGTTGAATTTTCTAAAAGCTTTCCGAGCACTTCAAAGCTGGAGCTGTCTGTTCGGATGTAATAGACAGATAAAGGCAAGCTGTGTTCAGGACATTACCATTCAATTCATATGAGCGACCAAGCGTTTCCTCTGTTTCTATAAAAAAAAAAAATGTTGTGGATTTAAAGAAAAGACAAAAAGTGGGTCTAAATGTTAATGGCGAGCCACATGTTTGTTACCATCTCAAAGCAAAATGGCTTGTGAAGCTTGAATGGATACATGCTGAACACTGTATTGTACTATAATACTGGTAATTGTTGTTTTTTCAAATGCACCGTGTTTCTGTCCATTTCTGTGCTTGAGAGGATGTGAAGTTCACCACTATTCTGGAGTGTATATAACCCAAACTGATGTGAAACCGACAACATGATGGATCAGAAAGATCTATTTCTCACTTTGCACACCCTAAATGGATTATAGAATGTATTAAAAAGTTGAACCATCCGTGATGCTGAAAACCTTTAGTGGAATCACACAAACAAGTCTTGAAAGCATTACATGCATTACAGCATAACATGGAATATTATAAGTTTCCAAATTACATAAATAAACAAGTCACAACAACCAGTCAATAGAAAAATGTAGAATAATTTAAAAATATGATTGAAATATGGATATATTGCTTTGTACAGCAGAATGCATTTCTCACAGTAATAAATAATAATAATATTTAAAATGATTATAATACTAATAATTTTATTATTATTATTATTATTTTTTTTTTTATTATTATTATTATTTTTATTATTATTATTATTTAACAAATTCCAATAGACAAATATTATTTAACAAATCTCAATGGACCAACATCCAACACCATATGGTCTTTCAAATTATAGAACCTGTCTCAGCAGTTAATAAATAAATAAATAAATAAATAAATAAATAAATAAATAAATAAATAAATAAATAACACCGATAATAATACTACTACTACTACTACTACTACTACTACTACTAATAATAATAATAATAATAATAATAATAATAATAATAATAATAATAATAATAATAATAATAATAATAATAAATAATAATAATAATAATAATAATAATCAAAAATTATTATTATTATTATTATTATTATTATTATTATTATTATTATTATTATTATTATTATTATTATTATTATTATTATTAAACAAATTCTAATGGACCAACATCTAACAAGAAATATTTTTATTAAACAATTAGAATTTGTATTATTATTATTATTATTATTATTATTATCATTATTAAATAATTATAATAATAAACTGTTTATTTTCTAAAATATCATTGTATAGGTAAAAGCAATAGACAATTATATAAACAATATAATACAATTGTAAATGCAATACAATTTTATAAACAATTTTTACATTTTATTTGTAAAATTTTAAGTAAGAACAAATAAATGAAGACATAAATAAATGACAAAACATATAAATAATAATACTATAATAATACAAATAATACTGATAATAATAATAATAAGTTTCCTTTCTAAAATGTCATTGTGTAGGTATAAGCAATGGGTAAAATTTTATAAACAATTTTTATATTTTTACTGTAAAATGTTTTAAACAAATAAAAAATAAATAAATAAATCAATAAATCAATAAATAAATAAATAACAATTGACCATTTTGAATAATTTAAGTATAACTTGTGTCTTACCATGTAATATACAAAATGATTTATTTCATGGAGCACAGAGAAGTGATATGCTCACATTTGTTTACACCAAAGTGTCATTCAGTGTTTTTAATAAACCCCCTTTTTTCAATTTAGTTATGTTTTGAGGCTGGGTATTTGTCACCTACAATTTCAATTCAACATTCTGGTATTCTGTTATCATTGAAAATCCAAAATTGTTGTATCAAGCAAACTTCAGTGACTATGAAGAATACATGCGCATCAAGCAACTTTCAGCAAACCCTGTGTTCTCAGGGGACGAAGGTTGAAGATGAATTATGAAAACTGAGAGAGACAAGAAAAGCATTCTTACCTGACTTGGGATCACCTGTGGAAAAAGAAAGAGAAAAATCATAAATACAAAGTAAGAAGCATCGTTCCAGAACTTAGTAGAAAGATTATAAATGCAAAAAAAAACCCAGAAACTCAGCTCATCCTCTTATCTAGTCACATTTTTAGTCCTTACAGGAATAAAATAAATAAATAAAAAAACTTTAATATCTCAAAACACACACCAGAAACGACTGAGACTTGAGTTGAACTGACTTGCACACTGATTTGCATGAAAACATGAATATAACATCATCTAAAACGAGCGGTGGTGAAGTAAAATAAATGTGTTGAGTTAAAAAAATACGGTATAACTGAATCATAATGGATTACGAGGTCCTATTCATCAAGCCCAAAATGAAGAAAAACTAAATCGTACAGTATATTACAATACAGTATGCCTACAGTAGTTCTTTAAGCGAGCACTGAAATATCTCTCATTTACATAGCACATTACTCACATTGAGGGAATTCATTTTGCTCTGTTTGCAAACTATGAATACAAAAGCTCCATATTTGCACTGGCAGCTGAAGCGGCTGTAATTCTGAGAAAAAGAGCTGAATTCTGATGCTGGAAGTGAGGGAGATTGCAGGGAAAACCATCCTCGGTTCAAATTCGATCTGTTTTATGTCTTAATCAAACGCTTCAAGTGCATCACAGATATTTTATAAATTCAGAGGAAAAGCAGGTCTGCAGAAAATAATGATGTCTCCTTCGGTGCTCAGTGCTCATGAATGAAATCAAGCAGAACGCCAGGAGAATTGGCCCGTAGAAATGCACAAATTTACAAAACATGCATACACTAAAAAAGCTGGGTTGATTCATATTTAATTTTTTAACTGAACAGTTAGGTTTTTCCATATTTAACCCAAAGTTTGGTTAAAACAACCCAGCATTTTTAGTGTACAAAACTTAAGAAACAATAAAGTTGTGAGTTTGTCAGAGTTTGTCCATTGACAGATTTAAAGGTCATCTTCAAAGTCTGGTTAAACTCAAACACCAAAAGCATTATATTTGTAGTTATTCCTGTAATAAATGAGCTAAATTAAAAAACACATATTATATTAACATGCATTAAGGTGGTGAACGATGGTGCATTTCACTGAAAGGTTAAACTTTGTTTTCAGGAGAAAAGGTTAGGACTGAACAACTTATTGTTACATGTTCTCAGATGTGTTTTGTACCACATTCACATAATGTTTTTTTTTTTCTGAAATGGTTGTTTATTTTATTTCAAGAGTTCACACTTCGATATTGCTTGATAATATTAGCAGGTTTGGCATGCTGTCCTGGGAGAGGACTCTAACCTCGGAGATAATTCAACCCAGGGCTTCCACCAGGTTGATAAGCATGTAAGGGGCTACGAGATCAGGTAGTTCTTGAGAGCTCCCCCTGGTAAAGGAGGAAAAGGCGGAGATGGGGTGGATGGGGGATTCTTCAAATAAATAAAGATAAGGAACATCTATTCATCTATAGATGAAGATAATACTAGACAGGCTGTCTAAGTGAGTTTGGATTATTCTGATTGGCAGATGAGAAACCAGCCACGATTAGTTGGTGAAACTTCACTTATTTTCGTGCTTTGTGAAATCTTCTGTGCTTCATAGTGGCTGTGGTTTTGTTGACACTTTGCTCATATCCAGCAAAACAATTATGATAAAAAATAAAAGGCTAAATTTCATCTTTTAAATGTAAATTTTGTCTTTTAAATGTTTTTAAATTATTCTCAAAGTCCCCATTTTGACAACTCTACAGATGAACTATATTACTAGAGATGCTACTGTACAATCAGGATTTTTTTTATCTTGATAATTCAAGCTGAATATACTGTAAGGGGTTGTTTTGATTAGATTATTTTGAATAATAATGCTGTATAGTGTTTTTTTAATTGAAATATTAAAAATACTCTAATAAATAACAACAAATATTCTTTTCAATATTGTGCACCAACATTTATCAGATCGTGGACGCAAAACAGGGTTTATGCACTGTAAAAAACAAACCCCTGGTTGCCTTCAATTTTTAAGCTGAATCAAATTAACCTTATGAGTCCATTTAACATATATTGTGTTAAACTGCTTGCGTAATGTATAAAATTAAGTTACAACATGATTAACTTAAAAGCATATGCAAAACATACATGTTAGAATGCTTTGTTTATTTAAGTGCCTCTAAGACAATGTCAGTCTAAATGAATTTAAAAATAAATCTGTATGTTTTGTGGTGGTTTACAATGACATGTCATATGTTCCAGTGATTCAAAACAATTAAAAATCATATTAAATGGGGTCTTTTCATATTCAGGTTTCTGGTGAGGGCTGGGTGTAGAGGTAGGGGAGGGGTAGGCCCACATAATATATGTTTTATTTGTTTTTTTTACTGTATAAAATGCATTACGCTTATGAAGAATCCTCGTAAACCACCAATGCCAACATGCCTGTGTGTGTTAAAGAAATGACACCTCATATTCTGGATACACAGAAAGTCAGCTGATCTATGATACTAGCTTCTGTTACAATAACTAAAGCTGCAATAATTCATGTTGTTTTGACAATATGTTGTTCATTATGAGAATATTTGTGCAGTTAAAAAAGCCCTCTTCATTTAACAGACAACAGCTTTAAAAAAATATCACAGTTCTCGTATTGTTTATTTTTTGATTTATTTTTGATTATTTTTTGAGGATTTTAACAGATTTGTGTGCGTTGAGCATCAGTTAAGCACCAGTTAAGCAACCTTAGCACCTGTCAGCTTTAATTGTGTATAAAACTAGATAATTTTGAGATTTTGTCAGCTAATTTCATCTCACAGGTTTAAAATCATTATTGGGGCGGGATCAAAATCAGTGACGTAGAGCTACTGTATCTGCCTATTCAGTGATTACGTGTCGGTTTCTCATTAGTATTCATAGACTGAGTTTTATTACCCTATGAGAAGACCTTGCTTCTTAATTATTCATGCTGCACGTGCTTTCCATTGACAGACCTGCCAAGCTGTGAGACGGTATACAGTATTTAGCTATTCATGAAGCGTCGTATGTGATTGTTTTCATGTTCCATACGCTTTGTTGTTTGGTTTTTCCCCGCAATGCTGTCAGGGCCGATACAGCAAAGCTGTTTGTGTGCAGCAAGCATTTTTGTTGGGAGATCTGTATGAGAATTGGAGAATGGCGGACTTTGTGTTTTATCAGTTGAGTTTGTTACTATTCAGACACATCGCCTATCCATCTTGCTGTTTTCGTCTATGTTTAAAATCTTACAAAATAACGGCAGGGATATTGGTTGAAATAGATAGGGCAAAAGACCTGCTGCACCACTATCTACTCTGTCTGCATTCAGACCCGGGGATTCAGGAGGAGAGAAGTCCTTCTCATTTATGGTGTTCATATAGACATAACTCTCTTTATAATGATATAACAAAGGGATATGTGTATATATATGATATGAAATTACAAATAACCTATCGTATATGTAGCAGGGCATTAAATTACTTGCTGTTTATTTCATGCATTATAACTTTGTAAACTTTAAAATCATGCGTCTCCTTATGCGTTATGTTTTTTTAGTCTGATTTTGTGAGCCAACAGACATTTATTCACCCTGCTCTGCTGGCCACGCCCACTCCTCTCTCTGCTCACAGCATTCCACGCCCATCATGTAGCATTTTTCAAAAACATTCTGGGGTAGACTTAAACTGTAAGAGGGGGGTTTCAGGACCCAAAGTAAAGACATTATGTGTTGGTATATTGGATTTTTACATTCATACTTTTAATGTGACTGTGGTTTTAAGCAATAAAGGCCAGAAAAGTATCCACTTTTCTTTATTAATATCTGTAATGTTACTAGGACAGGGCGATTAATCAAAGTTATCAAAATAACATTCAGAACCTGTAATCGATCAAATTTTTCCAGAACGATTTTTTCCATTACTTTCCCTTTGTGACCGCGCTCTGTTAAAGGCTGTGGCTGATTTCTACTTTCACGGTCACTTTGCAGCAAAATCTGATCTCTGGTCAAGTAGGACGATGGACCCATTCTTGAGCCTTACTTTGCACTTCACCGACGATGACTGGAAGCTGCACCAGGGATGCCTTAAGATGGCATATTATCCATTACATTATAATTATTATTTACATTAAAATATTTGTGTACAGAAGAGGAAAGAAATGCACTGTTTCAAATATTATTTACAAGATATGCAAGAGTTATTTTATACTTTTAATATGAAAAAATCATTGAAAATAATTTATTTTGTTTCCAAAAGTGAAAGTTATTTATTTTCACTTTTTATAAGAAAAAATTGACTGTTGGTTTTAGGCAACATGTGTTTTAATTTCAGTCAATCAACGTTGATGTTAAATAAATTATCATAGTAGTGTGCGTTTGCTTTAATTATTTTAAAATCAAGTAATGCACCCATCTCTCACTTGTAATATGTGAGTATATTTACTATCCAAAACTTGTCAGTGAACTGTGATGGCAAAAAAATAAAAATAAAAATAAATAAATAACTAAAAAATAAATAAACAAAAATAAATAAATAAATTAATTAATTAATTAATTAAATAATTTTCATTAATTGTAATCAAGTTCAAATGTTCAATTACCCAAGATCTTGATTTTAGGCCAAATTGCCCAGCCCTAAAAATCAAGCTGGGTTTATATTAATTATCTTACATTTGATCACTTTTAGGTTCAGAAAGACAACCCTCATGCTGACTAGTTTAAATTTGAGAGAATATCATGTGGTTTATACAGGTTTAAAATAGCTAAGCTTTAATAAATTTATTTACTTTAAGACTATATGTATTAAGCGTTTTTAATTCCAAACACAATTTGCATGTGTCTGTCTATACTCCATCAACATGGTAAAAAAGTGTTTTTTTGTATCTACAGTTCTACACAGACATCCAATCTGATTCAACGGTAGATTATAACTGATTAAATACCACTAGGAATACATACTACTTTAGCGTACTTTTTTATAGTACTCATTTAGAGTAGTTTAAGTAGTCTTGGGTATATTCTACTGAAGTACTATTTATTGTTAGCATTTGAGTATCATTTCAACCGAATAATAGTACATTTAATAGAGTATTTTTTTTTTGTACTCTTTCCACCACTGGCATTTTGACTTTATCACATCTACTTCAGCTACAAGAGTTGAGAACACATTTCAACAACTTCAGTGTAGGCAGTACATTTCCCCCCTTCCCTAAATACTTCCACTGGCTGAATGCACATAAATCAGCTTTTCTGATAAACATCACACAAGCACTACTTTTAGTCGATGGAATGCAGGTTAATGTGTTTACAAAGGCCAACAATCAAGTGGTGTTGATCGGTTTATTCTAAAGCCGATTTTGACATTACTGTAATAAAAAAAGAAAAGAGGTCTTTACATGAGCATTGTCGGCTTATTAAGTATAATTGGTTTATAAGCGTGTATGTAAACACACTCTTGCGCCAATGTACACAATCCTTGACTTCGGGACATTTGCCAACAAGTTGACTTAACATTTCTCATTTGTTAAATAAAATTAAATAAATAT
>NC_079455.1:17566378-17583878 GCF_903798145.1 Danio aesculapii | reverse complement strand
GCCACATATAATGGGATGCATACCTTTTAAAAAGCTCTACTTTTGTCTTGTCAGTCCACAGAGTATTTTCCCAATAGTCTTAGGGATTATCATTAAGATGTTTTCTGGCAAAACTCAGATTAGCCTTCATGTTCTTGTTGCTCAGTAGTGTTTTTTTTTGTCTTGGAAATCTGCCATACAAACCATTTTGTCCATTCTCTTTCTTATGGTGGAGTCATGAACACTCACCTTAACTGAGGCAAGTGACTGTGTTGAGACAAGTGTTCTTCGACTGTTGTTGTGCGGTGTTTCTGAGCTCTTAGATGAGTTGTCGCTGCGATCTTGGGGTCATTTTGGTTGCCTAGCCACTCATGGGAAGGTTCTACACTGTTCCATGTTTTCACTATTTGTAGATAATGGCCCTCACTGTTTATCGCTGCAGTCCAAAAGCTTTAGAAATTTATAACCTTTTCCAGACTGGTAGATCTCAATTATTGTTGAATTTCTTTGAATCTCGGAATGATGTCTAATTTTTGAGGATTGTTTGGTCTACTTCACTTAGTAAGGCAGATCCTATTTAAGTGATTTATTGATTGCGCACAGGTGTGGCAGTAATAAGACCTAGATGTGGCTAATATAAAAACATTCATTTAAAAACTGCATGATGTGTTTACTTGTGTTATCTTTAATTAATATTTAAATTTGCTTGATGATCTGAAACATTAAAGTGTTACAAATATGCAAAAATAAATCAGTAAGGGGCAAACACTTTTTCACACAACTGTATGCATGCACACATGCATTTTTAACTGCTTTCATTGAAGCAAAAAATGGTCTTTAGATAATTCACACACTCACACACACACACATAACATGATCATCAGTCTCCTCCAGCTCATGCAAACTGAGTGCTGTCGTCTTTAAAGCAAACAGGGACACACTAAATAATCATTTTAATATTAATATTCTGGTTCAGCTTTTCACTCTATTTTTTAGGCTGCTAATATAATGTGTAAAACTGAGTCAAGCAAATAAAAATATTCACAGACACTCTTCGATTTTTGGTCTCCGCTGAATACATTTTCAGTATACAGTACAGACATCAATCTCCTCTTATACAGCAGAAGCAAAACCTACTTTTATCTTTTTAGAAGAATGGAAGCTTTTCGAAAACTTCTAAGAGACATTTATTTATTTTTTGTCAATGTCGGCAACAGAAAGCTAGCAAAAAAAAAAGGGCAAAAAGCGAAAGAAGAGCTAAAGCATAACCACTAGCTGACAAATGTGTTTATTTTCAAATAAAAGCTCCGGCTGTCATGAGGGTGGGCACAAGGCTCTTGCTGAAGGTGACATTTTCGCTGCGCTGAATTAGAAATGTTTGGATTGAAAAGATGGGAACTCAACAAAGTGTCTGGAGTTGAATCAAGGCCCCATTACAGTGCGACGAATTCAGGCAAAGTAAACATCATCGGGACGCTGTTGCAACCATGACACATTACTGTTTACCAAAACATTTTCCTTCCAATTAGCAGCTTGCGCTCATTACTCTAGTTTTGGATGAATAGGCACATTGAATAAGGTTACGACAGTATCGCATAGGGAAGTTTCACGAGCGATGAAAGAAAAGCTGCGAGGAAAAAAGGAAAAAACACTTTCCATCTGTTCATGTTTCTGTTGTACAGACCTTTGATATTGCTAGAGCCCATCACCCCCCCCCCCCCCCTATAAGACAAAGTACTTGTTATTTCAGGATATCAATCTTTTCATTTATCAAAATGTATTAGCACATGATTCATTCCAGGAAAAAAATGCTGTGTGATAATGTGTTGGACACCAAATGTTATTAAGGTGGAACAAAATATGATGTTGTTCTTAGATATTGTCTCAAATTGGTATAATGACAAAAGAAAGACATTTTGAAACAAGGAATATTGGATAATGCACAGTCTAGACTGCATTAGTTAGATAATTACTATCAGTAATGACTGTGGTTGTATGACATTAAAACAGAACCCCCATAATATCAGTATATCTTAATACTGCTCAGTACAATTTTCACATCACACACTTCAAAAAGAACTTTTCAGAAATAAGCAAGGTATTATTTTAATATGTATATATATTTTACAATATAATACATTTCTTATTTTGTGTAATATTTTAGCAACAATAAAATTTTAATTATAAGCACAAAGTGGAAATGAGGTCTATGTGAATTCTAGTAGATTTATTTATTAATCTGATAACACTATACAATAGGTTTCCATTTGTCAATGTTGGTTAATGTAGTTAATTACATGAACAAACAATGCACTATACATAAAATCAAGTTGTTCATTGTTAGTTCATGTTAACTCACAGTGCATTAACTATTGTTAACAAGCATAAATTGAGATTTAAATAATGTTTTAAGTATTGTTCATTCTTATTGTTCATCTTATCCTGCTCCTAAATGCATTAACTTATTAACCTTAATAACCTAAACCTTATTGTTAAAGCACATTAAAGGGCACCTATGGTGAAAAATCTACTTTTCAAGCTATTTGGGCAGACATATGTGTAGATATAGTGTATAGAGCGTCATATTGGGGTGATATAAACACACCCAGTCCTTTTTTTTTTGCGTGTCAGAACAATTATAAAGGAAGATGCTTCAATCCCGGATTGTGGATGTTAAATCAGGTTTATTTTGTACATTAACATAACAGATATCCATACAGCAGTGGTTATTAACCTGTCTCCTGTCACATTTGCATGCAAAAAGAGTGCAAAGCTAAACGCGCTCTGTCTCTGTGTGTGTGTGTGTCTGCTGCAGTGTGTGTGTGCGCGTGTATCTGTGCGTGTGCGCGCGTGCGTGAACTTTGTAACGACATTGTGTGTGACTCATTGATGCAACTGCACAACAAATACTCATTGGTAAAGTTCTTACTGTAGTATTTCTCACAAACACTACGTGAGATCTTCTTCCTTTAAGTCTGTCTGTTGTCTGACGCAGCCCAGGGAGGAGATTAAGGCACGCAGAAATGCGCGTAGAAACGCTGGGCGGGGAGGACTAGCCTTAAAGGCGCAGTACGACAAAACAGCCCCCTAGTGCAAAAATGTATAAAATTTAATCTTGTAAAAGGTAGAATGAAAAATCTGAAGGATGTTTTGAGCTGAAACTTTACAGACACATTCTGGAGACGCAAAACACTTATATTAAATCTCAAAAAAGGGGTAACCTAGGTGCCCTTTAATTAATTTCCCAAAAAATATTAATATTATCTTATTCACTGTACAGTTGAAGTCAGAATTATTAGCCCCTGTTGAATTTTTTTTTCTTTTTTTTTATATTTCCCAAATGATGTTTAACAGAGCAAGGACATTTTCACAGTATGTGTGATACTTTTTTTTCTTCTGGAGAAAGTCTTATTTGTTTTATTTCAGATAATATAAAAGCAGTTTTAATTTTTTTTAAACATTTTAAGGTCAAAATTATTAGCCCCTTTAAGCTATATATATTTTTTTCTCGATAGTCTACAGAACAAACCATCGTTATACAATAACTTAATAATTAGGGCCTAATTACCCTAACCTGCCTAATTAACCGAGTTAAGCCTTTAAATATCACTTTAAGTGTCTTGAAAAATAATCAAGTCAAATAATATTTACTGTCATCATGGCAAAGATAAAAGAAAACAGTTATTAGAAATGAGTTATTAAAACTATTATGTTTAGAAATGTGTTGAAAAAAATCTTCTAAATTGGGAAAAAAGATTAAAACGGGGGGGGGGGTGTTGGGGTAATAATTGAGGGGGGCATATAATTATGACTTCAACTGTATGTATTTATATATTTATTCAGTCATTTATTTGCATGTATGCAAAAAAGGTTCAAATATTTACATGCATATGTAGTATATATTGCAAAGCAAGTAACTTTAAAGATATGCATTTTGCCACCTTTTCTGAGGTATAACACCTGTGCAAAGAATTAACGGTTTAACACTAGAACTGACCTTATTTTATCCAAAGTGCAAGTAACAAAATAACACATTGAAGTTAACAGTTTTACGTAGGAAGCCTGAAATAGTAAATGTTGTAAAACATACTACATTCTCCTATAATCTGTATAAAAAAAATTTATATATAAAATGTCAGAATTCTACAAAACAAACTATCATTATTCAATAACTTGCCTAATTACCCTAACCTGCCTAGTTACCCTAATTAAACTAGTTAAGCCTTTAAATGTCACTTTAAGCTGTATAGAAGTGTCTTGAAAAATATCAAGTCAAATAATATTATTTATATATATATATATATATATATATATATATATATATATATATATATATATATATATATATATATATATATATATATATCGTTGAAGTCTGAATATATATATATATATATATATATAAGTATATGTATGTACAGTATGTATGTATGTATGTGTGTGTGTGTGTGTGTGTGTGTGTGTGTGTGTGTGTGTGTGTGTGTGTGTGTGTGTGTGTGTGTGTGTGTGTGTGTGTGTGTTTGTGTGCGTGTGCATGTGTGTGCGTGTGCGTGTGTGTGTGAAAAACACCTTCTGATTTTTTTCAAGACATTTCTAAAGTAGTAATTTCTAAATTAGTTTTCATAACTAATTTCTTATAAATAATTGTTTATATTTGCCATGATAATGAGTACATAATATTTTATTAGATATTTTTCAAGATATTAGTATTCAGCCTCAAGTGCAGTTTAAAGGCTTAAATGTGTTAATTGGGTTAACTAAGTTTTGGTAATTAGGTAGTCATTGTATAACAGTGGTTTGTTATGTAGGCAATCGAATCAAATACTGCTTAAGGAGGCTAATAATACTGACCTTAAAATGATTT
Source organism: Danio aesculapii (assembly GCF_903798145.1). Taxonomy (NCBI): domain Eukaryota; kingdom Metazoa; phylum Chordata; class Actinopteri; order Cypriniformes; family Danionidae; genus Danio; species Danio aesculapii. The sequence continues at coordinate 17,579,035 of NC_079455.1, read as the reverse complement.
TAAAAAATAATAAAAACTGCTTTTATTGATACTGAAATAAAACAAATAAGACTTTCTTCGGAAGAAAAGATATTGTAGGAAATACTGTGAAAAATTCCTTGCTCTGTTACTCATCGTTTGGGATATATTCAAAAAAGAAAAGAAATAAAAATCACAGAAGCGTTAATAATTGTTGACAGCAGCTACAGTACATATCAGGACTAGAATCTAAGCTAAAAGTTTTAGTCAATATGAAAACCCAGCAAAAGTGACTAAAAAGGAAAAAAAAAAGTCCTTTTTTTCCAACTGATCAATCTCACAACGTTTGATCTGCGAGCACAGCCAGAGGCCGAGCTAAGAAAAATGAGCCTGGCCTGCATTAGCTTCTCTGTGTAGATCTGCTGCTCGCAAGACAAAAGCTAGAAGCAAAGACTGCATGCAGGCTCATCTGCTCCGCGCGTTCTTAATTTCTGATTTATGAGCTTCTAGGTAATTTTTTCCTCTTAAATGGTTAAAGGTGCAATGTAAATAAAGTCTGTGGAAGACTACTGTCCTGCATCCTTGCTAGTAATTAAGGTCACTCATTAGTACCTAATAATTAACAAGCTGGGTCGAATCCCCAACCCCCCCTCCCCTCACTGTAATTAAAAGTGTCTATTACACCTCAGAGCCCACAGGGGCAGAGTCTTCTTTCCCTGCTGTCTCTAAGCTTGACCTCAGCTGACTCTGAAGCCCAGCAAACTCTGTAATCCACTGAAACAGACACGCTCAGTTCTTCTGAATAATATTAAAGAAGTGAGTGTCTTCAAGCCAAATGAATCCAAATAGAAAGAGAAATCGATTAAATAGATCGAATGACAGAGAGAATAAGAGAACAAATGATAAAATGAATAATATAAAAGATAGAACTATGGATGGATGGATGGATGGATGGATGGATGGATGGATGGATGGATGGATGGATGGATGGATGGATGGATGGATGGATGGATGGATGGATGGATGGATGGATGGATGGATGGATGGATGGATGGATGGATGGATGGATGGATGGATGGATGGATGGAACGGATAGGATGCATGCATGATAGAACTGATAGAATGCATGGATTGATGGATTGATGGATGGATGGATGGATGGATGCATAGCTGTATGAATGGATGGATGATAGAACAGATAGGATTGATGGATGATAGAATGGATAGGATGGATGGATGGATGGATGGATGGATGATAGAACAGATAGGATGGATGGGTGGATGGATGGATACACGGATGGATGGATGGATGGATGGATGGATGGATGGATAGATGAACAGACAAAAAGACAACAGACTAATAAAAAGGATGGATGGAGGGTTGGATGGCTGGGACGGATGCACGGACAGACAGACAGACAGATAAGTGGACAGATGGACAGACAGATGGATGGATGGATGGATGGATGATAGAACGAATAGGATAGACAGATGGATAATAAAACAGACAGGTTGGACAGACGGATGATAGAACGGATAGGATGGATGGATGACAGGACAAAAGACCACAGACTGATAAAAAGGATGGATGGATTGATGGATGGATGGATGGGGGGATGGATGGATGGATAGATGGATGGATGGATGGATGGATGGATGGACGGACGGACAGATAGACAGACAAATGCACAGACGGATGGATGGATGATAGAAGGAATAGGATGGCTGTATGAAAGGATAAATGGATGATAGAACAGATAGGATGGATGGATGATAAAATGGATATGATGGATGGATGGATAAATGGATGGATAGATGAACAGACAAAAAGACAACAGACTGATAAAAAGGATGGATGGAGGGTTGGATGGATGGGACGGATGCACGGACAGACAGACAGACAGACAGACAGACAGACAGACAGACAGACAAGTGGACAGATGGACAGACAGATGGCTGGATGGATGATAGAATGAATAGGATGGCTGTATGGATAGACAGATGGATGATAAAACAGACAGGTTGGACGGACGGATGATAGAACGGATAGGATGGATGGATGGATGGATGGATGGATGGATGGATGACAGGACAAAAGACCACAGACTGTTAAAAAGGATGGATGGATGGATGGATGGATGGATGGATGGATGGATGGATGGATGGATGGATGGATGGGTGGATGGATGGATGGACGGATGGACGGACGGACAGATAGACAGATGAATGCACAGACGGATGGATGGATGATAGAACGAATAGGATGACTGTATGAAAGGATAAATGGATGATAGAACAGATAGGATGGATGGATGATAAAATGGATATGATGGATGGATGGATAAATGGATGGATAGATGAACAGACAAAAAGACCACAGACTGATAAACAGGATGGATGGATGAATGGATAGAAGGACAGATGGACGGACAGATGGATGAATAATAGAACAGATGGATGGATAGAAGGATGGATGGAAATATAGAAATATAGGCAGACAGTACAATAGAACAAACAATAGATCAAACATACTACAGAATGAAGGATAGATAGCTATAAAAAAACAACAATATACTGTATTGATAGACCATGACAATATCGCAGGGGACCGCTAGCCATTATTAATAGAAATAACATTGTTAATAAGTGTAAAAATTTCTAGTCATAATTTGATGTATAATTAAACCATGAGAAATAAATCAAATATTGTTACTATGTGTTCAATAATCGATTGCGCTGATCGACCACCCACTATATTTAAAACATTGACTATCTTTTGTTGAATAGGCTATGGCTGTAGTTCGCTACCGGTTTTGACTGCTCATCTTGAACTAGAGATCTGTACTTGAAGAATCCAATGCAACCTGGACAAGATTTAATACTACTGTAGGTAAATGTTTTATGCTTTAAGCTGAATACTACACTGAAAAAAAATATTCAAAGATGATTCCTTGGATTTACTAATTTTTTTTTACGTTAAGTGGTTTTAAACAATTTATTTAGGTTGAATTTAAACAAACAAATTAAGTTGAATTTTCTTAAATTTAATTTGTTTGTTTAAATTCAACACAAATAAATTGTTTGCAACAGTTTTGCAGACATCATTTTTTTCAGTGTAGTGCCTTGCAAATTAACTTGTAAAATAAGATTCAAGTTCATTTACAAGATGATATTTACTGTCATCAAAGCAAAGACTAAAGTTAGTTATTAAAGCTATAATGTTTAAAATATTCTCTCTAATAAATGGCACTTATATATATTTACAGCACAAATATTTGAAACAGAATAAAACATTTTACAAGAGGGCTAATAAGTTTGGCTTCAACTGTACATGTACATATTTTTCCTTAACATTTTCTTTTATAAACAGATTAGCCAATTGTAGTTTGTAGAAAAGCACATTTTTTTATTCATAATTGCTCTTTGTAATCGGCATTTTAATGTTAAATTCAGAGCTTGTTCACCCTGAATAATTCTTTAATAAAATAAATATCTTTTATTAAGATGGCAGTACTGTCCTACAAGTAATTTAATCATTAAACAAAAGCATGGAAACTCCGATTCTGGTTAAAATGCCATGTTGTGAAGATGTAAATGTACAGCAGAAGAAAATGTAGTTTGTTTAGGAATTGTTTAGGAATCTGATCGTGACCCCCACAACCAGAATCAGATCATCAATTTAATGTGTATTAAAATTACTGGCAGTTTATTTAATAAGTGAGAAGTAAAGTACATCCAGCAGGTTATTATAGCAGAATAAAGCATGACAGGCATACCGGCAGCCCAACACCAAGCGTAAGTCTGAAGAGCTTTATTTTTTACCTTAAAAAGTTTATCCTGGATGTACTTTGTCTGGACAGGCAGTTTATATTTATAATACATTATATGTCTTATAAATAAATCAATTTAACAGTATTGTTTATATTCTTTATTTTAAAATGTATGTAAAAATTAAATAACACGAGAAGCAGGTGCTTTTTTCCGTCTATTAATACAATAATTGTGACAAATGATTAGTTACATCCAGCCAATAAAGCCAGGATATCAGTACATATGGCTAAATAGGTAGATGGTAAATCTATATGTGAAATACTCTTTATGTCAATCCCCAACTTCACTTGCTCATTTTGCTCTTCTTTTCCTGATATAGTCAACTCTACTACAGTTTAATAGTGTAATAGTGTTGGCCACAGCACTTCTTTGCATCTAAATCAATCATTCGTCTTGAAAAAAAATAGTTCAGTGTTTCAATGAATCACTTGTAAGGAACTTGACATCAGGTGCTGGTGTTTTAAGTGTCAAATTTATTTGAAACCACTGAAAGACACCAGCATAAAAAAAAAACACTAAGCAGTATACAGTAGGTATTGAACTCATCTATCTATGGACACAGCTCCACTCAAGATCGAACACAATGCAGAAAAGTAGTTAGCTCAGGCCTTATTAGACAGGATAATTAGACAGATTGATTTTAGCCACCAAAATGGCTATTTAGAATGAAATGAGAATGAGTTTCTCATGAAGAAATGACTTATATGACGTTGCTAAAAGAACACTGCTTTGTGTATTTGCTGTAATGCAATGTATAGACCATTTCAATGTGAAGTCATTGGCCCATGAAGATTTCTTGCCTGTTGTCAAAATATTTCATAACGGTAACAGAGGAGATTCAGGGCGACGTGATGGCGCAATAGGTAGTGCTGTCGCCTGATAGCAAGAAGGTCGCTGGTTCGAGCCTCGGCTGGGTCAGTTGGTATGCGGTACAGGTGAATTAGTTAGGCTAAATTGTCCATAGTGTATGAGTGTGAATGAGTGTGTACGGATGTTTTCCAGAGATTGGTTGCAGCTGGAAGGGCATCTGCTGCGTAAAACATGTGCTGGATAAGTTGGTGGTTCATTCCGCTGTGGTGACCCCAGATTAATAAAGGGACTAAGCTGAAAAGAAAATGAATGAATGAATGAATGAATGAATAACAGAGGAGATTCAATCCTATTTTATGTTAAAACCGCAGTATTTACATTGTTTATCAATATGTGGACTGTTTGGGATTCTCGGCAGCTATGGAAATTAAATATGTAAAACAGGGAAAACGTTAAGACCATTGTTATTATCATTTACATCACTCAAAATAGTCTATTCACAGAGATAAAGGTTTAAAAAGACACTTTATTTCCATATACCATACATTGTTGTTGCTTTTCTCTGATCTGCCTTTCTGAAATGCACAGAAAAAAGCATGGTGCACTCTAATTGGCCAGACATCTAATCTATTGTGATTGGCCAAAACCTCCAGCATGCAACAGAAATAGTATGCCCTTATCAATGCCAGGTTAAATCTGTGCCAGAAAATTTAGATTATCGAGCTGTATTGTCAAGTGTTTTGTCTTATTGTTGTTTATATTATAAATAGTTTTATTGTGTGAAAAATAAAACACATTCCGTCTTTGTGTATACATTTATGTGGTTTTATGACATTCCTCTCTCACAGTGGCAGTTGCAGGGCTGATCATGAATGAGGTGTTTTAGGTAGGTTTGCATGATGAGTCTTAAGATTGATGGAATACCTATTTGAGATTGTAGAGATATTATGGTATATATGCATGAACAGCTTGTACCAGTTCAAAGAGTAAGGAAAACTTAAAATGGTGTCATATGGCCGCTTTAAAATTAGATATTTCCGTTCTTACAGTAGCTTGTTGGCAGCTCAGCAACATGCCAACACCAACCTATACTGGAATGAGTCTTGTCTCCAGAGAGTTGTTTGTGTGACGTGCTGAGTTCCAAGTCAGTCTCTTATGAGGATCCATTATGGTTAGGATGCTGTCTTGGAAGGCAGCTGTTTATGTAGGCATTAGGCAGTGAGGCAGCTCACTAGGTTTTGGAACAGAGCCAATTTAATCAATAAAAATCATGAGACTAAACAAACGCAATGCGTTACAGCATTCTAGTCTTTGTTTGCCATCTGCAGATTACAAAATAAAATATATGAAATAAGCCTAACTGAATTGAGAGGAAACCTATAGATTCTTTCATAAAAATGTCCATTAACTTTAAAGGTGCCATGAAATTAAAACAAAACATTTTTAGATGTTAGTTTCAGTCTGTTGGTTTAAGTGTATCAGCTATGTGTGTATTAGCTAGTGTGCTTCAACACAATGACAAAACTTGCGTTTAGAAAATATAAACTGATATTACCATCTAAAGCTTGCAATTTGTCCCCTCTGGTCAAGATTTGAAGAGAATTTAGGCAATCAAATGCTCTGTAGTATCTGACATGCCCCGCCCCTTTAAGACGCTTCTGATTTGATGCACTTCAGCTCAACCACTCTCACTGGCAGAGTTGTGATAAAACAAAAGGCTATTGGCTGTTCTTTTAAAGGGAAGGAGGCAATCTATGTCCCACCCCCAGTTGAGATTACGTCAAACATTGAATAGAGCATCCACAATTTAAAGCACTTCACGGGTCTTTGGACAGTCTTTGGACTGTGGGGGAAACCGGAGCACCTGGAGGAAACCCATGCGAAAGCGTTGAGAACATGCAAACGTCACACAGAAACCGCAACTGACCCAGCCGAGGCTTGAACCAGCGACCTTCTTGCTGTGAGGCAACAGCACTACCTGCTGTGCCACCGCGTCGCCCATAATATTATTATTATTATTATTAGTAGTAGTAATAATAATAATAATAATAATAATAAAAATAATAAAAATAAGAATAATAATAATAATTTTTTTTTCAAAATGTGAATGCATCAGGAAACCAAACACCATTGTGTGTTTACTTAGATGTGTAGAATCAATTTGCACTCATACAATTAAAAAAAGTGCTCAGCACTCATATTGAACTCATTTCTTACTTAAATATATATATAGGGCCCTATAATACACCTGGTGCAATAAGGCGCAAGACGAGTGAGGAGCGATTTGTTGCTATTTTCAGATAAACCAACCCCAATTTTTCCCGTTTTGCACCACGTTGTTTAAATAGTTAATCCATTTGCGCCACTCTGTGGACTTGGGTGTTCCGATCTAGAAAGTAGGTGTGTTAAGGTCCCGGAATTTCACCCCTTCCCACAGTCCTCAACTATTTGGTACAATCTTTAACACCCCCTGGATCGCTGACTATTCCTATGGCAGCGGCTGTCACCCGGTGCATAGGACAGACCAGGCATCCCTTCAGGTCGCTGAAAAATGTTGGCAGGTATGGTCTAAAGTCCAGCGCAGAGTTAGCTAGTGGTGCACCTTAAACGCCTACACATTGCTTAATACACACAGGATGTACAGCAATATGCAAACATCTTTACAAGTTAAAAGGTTTAAAATATTACAAAAAATATTATTTTCTACATAAATATAAAAACCACTGCCTCAATGGCTTCTTTTCTGACTTATTTTTTCAGTTTATTCACAATTAGCTTTTTTATAATGCAATTATTATTAGTAGTAGTATTCATTATATGCATATTTATGTTTGTTTTAATAAAAACAAGTTTAGATTTGTCCACCTATGGGGTTTTGGAGACGTATGTCACTATATGGGACATAAGGACATGTGGACACCACACTTCATTATTATTGTCCATTTATTAATTTGCTGGAAATTAGAACTAAATTTAAAAATAGTTTTGAAACAAATCTTTGCGTTTAAACTAAATTAAATATATAGGCTAATGGAGGTCTTCAGTGGAGTGTGTACAACACTGTTTAAACACTTACTCCACGAAAGTAAAGAAGTAAAGAGAAAGTAAAGAGGCCGAATGGAGGAGGCTCATACTTTATCCTTGCGCAGATGGTCTGTTAAACTGTTTACTTGCTAGTGAAGCGTTCAGTTTTTCCATTTAGTTTTTTTTCACTTACAAAGTCCGTCATGTAAATAGCAAATGTGCGATGGCGCAATGCAACTGACTCTTAAAGGGAATGTGAGATGAGACTCGAATTAGTTTAATGCACGTTATGCTCGAAACACACCCATCACTCATTAAAAGAATAAGCACAACCCTGTTAGATCATGCGGCGCAAACCATATTTTTCTATTCTTAAAATAGCAAAAGTGGATTCGGACAAGCCCTTAATGCTTTTGCGCCATGCACTTTAGACTCTGCACCTAGATCGCTAAAATAGAGCCCTTAGAGATATAAAACTAAAACCTCATACACGCTATTTTGCCCCAATATCTTCAATTATAAGGGCTAATAACCGTATCCGCTTCATCATGCAGTGAGTTGTTGCTAATTTGCAGTTGTTGTCCTCTATTGGTGCTTTAATTATAATTATTTAACATATAAACAACTAAATTAATCTGGCTATTTAATTAACTATCATACATTCTGATTATATAAAGTAATTCACTGCTGATACTGTTACAACATCCTTTGAAAATGAAAGACATCACCAGACCAACACGAGAGATTCCACCTGAAGTTTTCCAGATTGTTTACATCACTTGCATAAGTTCTCAAGAAGCTTACCAGAAAGTCAATGAGAGCATCATTTATATGAAATGAAAAATGCATGCGTGCGTGTGTGATCATCATCACATGGGGCACTTTGATATTTTAATGAAGACGTACATCCTCATATGAGCTTGGTGAACCAATCATTAGCAAATCCTGCAATTAGCGAACTCTGCTTATCTCACAGAGGCCTGTAATCACTTGAAGTAATTAAGATTGACAGGTCGGTTCGGGAATCAAGGAATCAAGCTGCCTTCTGTTATTGCCGCAGACAGGGAGTGTGCTCTGTCTAAATTTGTTAGATAAATACGTCTGACTGAAGTGTTTTTGCATTTCAAGCGGCGGCATGCTAGACTACTCTTCTAAAAAAAATAATTGCAGTTTTAAAGCTGAGCCTGACTACACAGCAATTCAGCGAACATGCAGATAAAAGAACGTGAAGTGTATAATAGATAGTGTAATGACAGTTATCAGCCGCCACAATGAGTCGCTTGAGCTGAAAGAAGAGGCAAGAAACATTTCAAACGGTACATTATTTGCATTTCAAGTGCACAGCCATAATACAGAAAGGAAACAATTAGGACATTCAATCTGCAGCTTTCAATCAATCACTTTTAAAAAACAAAGAGACTCATCTTTATTTCTTTCTTTTTGTAATAATAAAGCCAAACAGCTAGAATGACACCAGAGCTCTGGCTCGGTGCATTCTGGGTACGGTTTGTGACCGCACAACACCAGGACCAAAACAAACATGTGAGGGAGAGAGCGAAAGAGAGCATTACCTGCTGCAGGAGTGGCCATCAGAGGAGCTGCTCCTGGGGCTGGGCCAGTGGACAGGACAGGGGTGAAGAGACGCACATGGAGAACACACAGATAGCAGAGAATGAAAGGGCACAGAAACCAACGGGACAATGTAAAAAAAAAAAGGGGAGATCAAATGAGTTGTGGAAGCAAGGAAGGGGGGAGGAAATAAAACGAGGAAAGGTGGGGAAAGGGGGAGGCCCCATACCTTGGCTCTTTAACGTCAGGTGCGCCAGACCTTGAAGGAAAAAACAGGAAAAAGGAAAAAAGAAATAAGAGGGTCATAAAAAAGGCACGGGCGGAAAAGAAAAGCATTGTCACAACGTTTGACTGCAGTTTGTGACAGACATCCCGAGGCAAACATGGATGCCAAATTTAAAGGAAACCAAAGGGGAGGAAACATAAAAAAAAAAAACAAGAAGGAGAAGGAGGAGGAGGAGGAGGAAGGTAAAATAAACACACAGGTTTGTTTTTTTAAGGGAGAGGGAAAATAAAAAGGGAAAGGGTAAGGAAAAAAGCATTTCAATTGGCACAAGCACCCCAAAAAAGGCACTTGGTCTCAAAAAAAATGCTTTTTCTCCTAATGGAGCACATATTTAGTGTTTGGCAGATAGCATTTCTTTAGATCATACGCTTCTATTCTATAGCAGCTACACCAATAAATGTTGCATCCCAAAGCCACAGGCTCATAAAACAGCAAAGAGAGAGAGATCACAAAGCAGTGGGGGGAAATGTCTCATAAAAAGCAGATAAATTCTCCCAAGCGCACAGAAGCAACCGGTCCCAGACGGTCTATCGTCTTACTAACAGACAAAAGCCTGCGAGTTGATTTCAGCACTGTAATAATGTATGCAGCTTGACAGCTCAATACCAATCAATTACACACACCGATGCGGGAGCCATTATCCGGCAGTTTGCCTTCTGTAATCACGGTTGCAGTAGTTGCTGTTTACTCCGACTAATGCGACCCAGAAACGCACAAGACAATCAGAAGGAATTGCTATGCAAATCTAGATGAGAGCAGAGAGCAAAATGCTGGGGTCAGGCGCTTGTGTTTGGTGTCAACAAAACTGGAAAAGCAAAAACACGCCAATGAGATCAGAAAGAGTGCATCAGCTGGGAGCTCGGTGAAAGCCCACATTACTGCATGTTGTGAGGAATACGATTACCTTTAGGATTGGCGCACATTAGCCGTGAACGCTCTCTGGTGAACTGAGGCGATATTTAATTGAAAAGGGAAAATGTTTCCTTCGAATTCCAAATGTACCTCCGAGGAACCACACCACTCCGATCCGGCTTGCTTCTCTCATTGCCTATGCGTTTCATTTCGCTGAAACAAAGGCATATTATGATTATAGAGAGCAGAGTTATAGCGTCATTGTTCTTGCTGATGTTCCTGTGTGATTCCTTGACAATTATTGTGGTGCTGTCGCTTGCCCTGCTACTTCTATGCTGCACTCTATTAGGGAGATAACGCTGCTGGAGAATGGATCATTGTAACTGGGAGTTACTAGTCATTGTGCAGCCAATTCCATTAAAAAAAAAGAGAGAAAATATCACAAATGAAGGGAGTGAGACGATAAAAGATGGTTGGGTTTTTGAGAACGGAGCGCGAGCTGCAACTCGTGGAGAATTACAATATGTGAAACCGCAAGGGATACAGTAAACAATGATACAGAGACAATGTCTACTGAACGGCACAATGGAAGTATCCGAGACTTGTGCATGTGCTTTAAAATGAGAGCCTTGGGTTATTGTCTTTTCTTATTTTAATATATTAATATAATATGCACATTTTAATATAGCCTTTGATCTATTAAATACAGTATTAAATATGTTTATATGATTATATTATATGTATATGATTACATTATATTATATGATTACATTACATTTTTTTAATCATTTATCATTTAATCACATTCAATGACTAATTCAATGACTAAGTCTTGTCACACAACATCATATATTATGGCATAACATGCTAACTAATACTACATTTAATTGTATATAATATCATATTAGTGTGTAGAATGTTATAGCGTATTATAATATCAATGCATTGCGGTTTTTTGTGACTGTTTGAGGTCAAATATTATGTTATATTATATTATATTATATTATATTATATTATATTATATTATATTATATTATATTATATTATATATTATATTATAATATATTATATTATATTATATTATATTATATTATATTATATTATATTATATTATATTATATTATATTATATTATATTATATTATGTCAAAGTCATGCTACATCATATAATAGGGCATATAATGATGACAAGAACTCTCGACAACTGAAAGTTACCGTCTTTAATGTGGTGTTTTTTTGTACGATTATTATGCGCTTTTGAAACATCAAGAGGACACAGCAAAGAAATGTCACTTATTAACTTAAAACTACTTTATTATTTTATACAACACCCTTAAAAGGGAAACGTAAGGGCAATCTTAAGCAAAAAAAAGACCTTTGGCCTACATAAAGCACAAAAATGTCTTTATTTGAAACGGCTTTTGCTGCTGCAGCGCTGCACGTGACTGCACTTGACAAATTGCAGCACTGCTCATGAAGAAACACGCATTCTCAGTGGCCTTATCTGTACCATGTTATCTAGTATTAGAACAAATTAAATATATCTTATTAATGTTATAATGTTAATAACAGGGGTGTCCAAACTTTTTCTAATGAAAGGCCAAAAAACAAACTTGATTGACGCTTCCGGGCCGAAGATAAGTATAGCTGGCACGAGTAATTTTCTGATTTTATAAATAATATTAAAAAAAAAAAAAAATTAAAAACATTGCCTTGATTTGCAAGCCAATGTCTTCTGTGTAATCCTTAATTTTTCATTTAATGAAAACATTTTTCAATTAAATAAAACAATTATCATTCTCATTTTCTTCTCACATAGAATGGTGGACCAAATCAAAGATTACAATGGACTAACTTTGGCCCACAGGCTCTACTTTGGGCATTTCTGGTCTAGAATGTTAAAGTATATTATAACAATATTATGCATATAATTATTTGTCACTGCATGAAGTCATAAATTATATTATATTACATTACATTACGTTACGTTACATTATATTGTATTATATCACATTATATTATATTACATTATATTACATTATATTATATTACGTTACATTATATTATATTGTATTACATTATATTATATTATATTACATTTTATTACCTTATATTACATTACATTACATTACTTTATATTATATTATATTATATTATATTATATTATATTATATTATATTATATTATATTATATTATATTATATTATATTACCAATAATTCCAAGCTATTGCAGCTCACAAAATAATTTTTGTCATGGAATAATTTCCATTTAAAGAAGAATTTCAGAAAATGGGAAACTGTTTAGAAACACTTTTATTTTGCCGGCA
>NC_079455.1:17523878-17561378 GCF_903798145.1 Danio aesculapii | reverse complement strand
GGAATATGAGCCAGATACTGAATGAACTGGGGAAATTTGCTCTGGCTGTGACAGTGATGGTAAAATCATCTCTTAAATCGAACCCGCCCAAACGTTAACAGTATGTGGTTTATTTAATTATTTTGCAATTGTTGCTAAAATATCAGGAGTGTTTATTTTATTGCAGCAGTCAAAGATCTATCTGAGTTACACATATTGATCAGGGCTGCTACAAATATGCTTAATATGCAATAGAAAATATTTTTGCTGGCTTCAGTTTTTAAGTCATTTCAACTTATATTACATTAAATGCTTATATTACATTTTAAAATGTTTAATATGACTTTAAAGTGGAAGGGAAGAAGTCAGTCAAGTTAAAATAATTTTTAACTGATTTCCACTTTAATGAAAGAAATATATAAACAAACACATTTGCAGTAATGTAATCTATAGAATTTAATGCAGAGCATATTGGACAGAGAGGTATGCATTCATTTTACTCCAATCCAGGTTCTGTTTGTCTTGTAAAGAGACAGCTATTGTCAAGACGAAATACATCAAGTGCAATTGATTTATTGTGATTATTTCCATTAGACTGCTCTGTACTTTTGACCCACCTCAGGTTGTATTTTTTAATATAAGAATTGCTGATACTTATTAAATTAAGGGCTGACTTTATACTTCTGCATTAAATGATCGCAGTGACCCACAGTGCATGCCTTGCGCATAGCTGTGCATTTATACTTCTGCGTGCTGAATGTGTTGCTCTGCAATGACACTTCTGAAACGATAGCTGGCAGTTTTTATGTTCCTCTGATTCTTCTTGAGTGTTTTAATGCTACATACAGTACAATTAGGTAAACTTCGCTCACTCAGAGGCGGGAACCGGCGGAATAACTTTACATGCAACAACTTTAATCATAAGTTAAACACAAAACAAAAGTCTCCATCTGGAGCTCCTCCACGGGACTCGATACTTGTAAATACTCGCTCTATCAGGCTCGCTGCTCTGCCACAGCCTTTGGTCTCACCCACACTCATTACAGCTACTAAGCCAACCAATCATAGAGCTTGTGCTACTCATCGTCGCTTCGTGTAGTTAAATTTTTTGGGAGGTGTGCGTCAGTGTGGAAATATCAGATCTCATTTTTTCAGCTAAGTTAACGGAAATGGCACTAGTTAACTAACATTTTCTTTTCCAAATGCACATTTTAGATGGAGTTTAAAACTCAAGTTAATGAACTGATTCTTTCACTTTATTAGACTTGTTACGATACAAAATTTTGGTACTGAAATAAAAAAAAAAAACGGCCATTTCCCGCTAACATTTAAGCCACGGTTGATGGCATTCTTAAACACCGCTTATTTGCCATTGTGTTCACGTGCTCAACAGAAATGACTGTGATTGGTCGTGAAGGTCGTCAGTTCACCCACTGCATTTCATAATGTTTACCAAGAGCAAACCCAGTCGAGCGATCTGCTGATGAATTGACCGATCTTCGCAGCTTTAAAACGCTACACTGTCCGTGTATCTGTGTTTGCGAGCGGAGAACTGATGACTTTCACGGCCAATCAGTCATTTCTGTTGAGCACTGGAGAATAATATGGCAAATCAGCTTTTTAAGAATGCGCTCAGCTGCGTTTAAATGTTAGCGGGAAATGTACTGGGACAACACTATTACAGACAACACGAGGTTGTGCTACAGAGGACTGCATTGTTTTATCGCTCACCGGGTTACATAGGCTGAAGCAGGGAAGCGTTCCTATGGTGTTTACATGGTGCCATGAACTGAAGCCTAGGAGGACACTCTAAAAGAGATTGTGATTTTTTTTTGATGCCTAATAGCTTTTAATTGTTTAAACTAAACTTAACTGAATTATATTAAAGTGATGTTTACACTATTTCTGCAATTTGAAATTGCGGCAACAGCTGGAGGTTTGTAGTACACAGCATGTTGCAATGTTTATAGTGCTGATCCTATACTTCCGGGTTTCTTCCCACCTACCATATTCCACCTCACTTTCGTTCTTTAAAATGGCGGCCGTGTGAAATAAGCATGTTGCTCCAAAGGGTTTGTGTGGCTCTCTGCCCCACCCACACTCATCAGCGATACCAAGCCGACCAATAACAGCGCTTGCTTGTGTCGTTGCGATGTGTAGTTACACTTTTTGAGAGGTGCACGTCAGTGTCAGCCACGGCGAGGGCTATGCAACCTTGTGAAGGCTGTGCCGGACCATACGCGTGCGCTTGACGCAGAAGTATAAATCAGCCTTTAAGCGTTGCGTGTAATTTTGCTACGTTTGTACTTGTTATTATTTTTTTATTATTATTTATGAAAAGGCATTCAATCTTTTTTTAAATAGTGGACCTATGTATGTGAGTGCTTATTAAAATAAAGCTGTTACAACGAATTTCGAACAAAGTTTTTGGTTTTAGTTTGTTTTTGTTTTTTATTTAAGTGTAAATCAATTTAGAAAATAATATGAATTTTCCATAATAAAAACTAATTTGAAACATGAATAGCTTATAGCCATGGATTTATTATTCACACCATATTTCACAGTGCATAAGTTTATAAGTTAATATAACCCCAACTGTGCTTTTAAAGAATGGCAGATACACTTAGGATGGCTTGAAAGGTGAGTGAATTAAGACAGTTTCAATTTTTTGAAAGTAATTTTAAACTATTTTTTTTATTCAGGAATAAGATTTAAATAGCTGTCAATTTCACTAATTTGTAAAAGGGAACAATTTATTCAGCTAATTTAAACAAGATACACAAAGACAGGCAGTAATGGCTCACAAAGAAGTCTCACTTTGCCTCCCAGCGATGCACATTTTAATATGAAACAGGTAGAGCGGCTGAGCAGAGCAGAGCAGAGCTAGCCTGAAGGAGTTGCCATTTTAAAGAGGAACGTATGTTTGATGTAAACATTTATTTTGTGCAAATGTGAGGCGTCACTGGCAAAGCACTGTCTGACGTGGAGAGAGGCCTTCTGTGGACGTCTGCATTGAAATGCGGTGCCCCGTCTGCGTTGGCATAGCAACAGGCTCCGTGTTTCCCTTAATATGACGTTGTGAGCACAACTAAACCCACTCCTTTCTGTCTGCCTGCTTTCCTCTTGCACTATTCCCACTCTGCTTTCCATTTCACCTCTGCCTAGCTTGTTTATTCTGGATGAAAGTGGTTCAGTTTGTGTAAATAGGTCAATAAGATGGACATAAAAATGTTTACTGAATGTATTTTAAGGCATGACACTGCAGATGAATAGGGTAGGAAAATAACTGACAGTTATCATCATAGTTGATTGATTACATATATAATTGCATAAATTTAGATTACAATTTCTCTGAAAGGTTATCTTTTAAATATGCACGTGGCATTATTTACTTAAATATGCACTAGCTCGCATCCATTCCTAGCACAAAAATCTGATAAATAAACAAATATACAAACAAACAAATAAATAAATAAACAAATAAATAAATAAATAAATAAATAAATAAATAAATAAAATAAATAAACAAATAAACAAATAAATAAATAAATAAATAAATAAATAAATAAATAAATAAATAAATAAAATAAACAAATAAATAAATGAATAAATAAACAAATAAATAAATAAATAAATAAATATATAAATAAATAAATAAAACAAATAAAACAATTAAACGAATAAATAAATAAATAAATAAATAAATAAATAAATAAATAAATAAATAAATAAATAAATAAATAAATAAATAAATAAATAAATAAATAAATAAATGTGTTTTTTGCCTGCTGTGTGTCACTTTAAATTGGTCAGTAACATGGCCATAAAAATGCTTATCTCATAAATTGTTTTCTGGAAGTCGGAGATATAATTTAATATGGCAATAGAGTATCAAATTGCGTGCTGGAATAATAAAAAATGAGCAAATAAAAAAAAGTAATTAAATAAATAAATAGTTCAAGGCAGGCAATCAAAAGCTTGTTTAGGTTAACGTGTTTCCATTACAAGGAACGTTTCAGCCCATAAAATGCATATTGCAAAACGTATGGGGTGATTTAATATGCACGTGTTGGTCAATGTAGGAATTTCAGCAGACACTCCACTAGGAATATCATTTATTACATTGCCTTTGCTGATTTATAACATCATCTAAAGAGGAAAAAAAAAGTAATTGTGGGATTTACTCCACATAATTCAATCCTCGCATTTCGGCCTTGTTGCTGTGGCAACCAGACAAAATGATGCTTCCTAGCTGACAGAACTTTATATAAGTCCGTTTCAGACACATGAACATGAAACAAAAAACAATGAGAAAAAACAGAAAGGCTCAAAATTAGATCTCAACCACCCCTCATCATTTTGAGAATGTTATTTTTAAATATTTTGAGATATAGACACTCAGTTTGAGTTATTTGTCCTAAATGTGGTGTCCATCTAAAAATATTGTCACATTCAAAGTATCTCATTTATTCAAGCTTATTATTGATTAGTTTGAGATGCTATTTTGTATAAAATGTCATTCAATTATTTCATATTTACAATGTTTTCTAACTGAAAATGTGGTCCTTGGTGATTCATAAAATGCAAATCATTGCTACGGGTACTTTTGACAGTCTAAAAATATACATAAAAATCAACAAAAATCAACAGTCTAAAAGCAACAAAAATATAAGTTGATGTTCCAGACTAGAGCAAACACCTTCTACCAGGTTGAGGATTA
This sequence comes from Danio aesculapii, assembly GCF_903798145.1. Taxonomy (NCBI): domain Eukaryota; kingdom Metazoa; phylum Chordata; class Actinopteri; order Cypriniformes; family Danionidae; genus Danio; species Danio aesculapii. The sequence goes on along the minus strand of NC_079455.1, from coordinate 17,556,679 downwards.
AAGATAATGATGTTGTCAATAATGTTCAATTTCGCGCACGGGCTAATCTTTTCACTCCTTTAGACCTCAATGACCTTGTTCTGCAATGTGTAAGTGCGCTCGTTTTTGCGATTGTTTTAGAACTTCCTATTCAGTTGCCTATGGGAGAAATGACTAGGAATAATAAACGGCAGAAAACGGTCAAACTACTTGCTTTACAAACAAGTGTCATGACTGTACATAAACAGTAAAATAATATAATAATAAAATATCAGTTTGCAACATCAAGCAGCGTAACAAGCTGTTTTTAAGATAAAAAAAAAAAATCAATGGAAATGAATGAGACTGGAAGTCTCGAGAGAAGAAGTCCATTGGCTGCATCCATTTCACATGAACAATAAGGTCAACAGTCAAGAGCCATTTAAAAAAATAAAAAATTTTAAACTGTCAAAATGTCTGTAGCTATTGACTTATATTTAATGAATCAATAAGAGCCACATTACATAAACAGTCTTGCATCTTGGGGTAAACTATTCCTTTAAAGAGATATTAAAATACATACAGTACAGTGTTGTTTAAAAGAAACTACTTTAGATACAAATTTGATTTGTCAAATGTCCAAATAATTGTATGTATTTTATACTAAATTATTGGTTAGTATTAGGGCTGCACAATAAAGTATATCATTTCAGCATTGATATCGCAATGTGCACATCCACAATTGCCACATCGCAAACATTTGCAATGCTGAGTTAACTTTGCAGTGTCATTTTTACATTAACATTTACAAAACCATAAAATATGCACTGTTTAGTTCACTTTCATCTTTGTTGCATTTATCTATGCTTGTTTATTACATGTTATGCATGATTCACTCTCCTACAGAATTGTCCCAGCCAATCTAAATTAATACATCCGGTAACAAATAGTGAAAATTCTCACTATAAACTAGTTGCTTATTAGCATGCATGTTATTAAGACATTGCCTGCTTAGTACATCAAAATGAACATGTTCTGTATGATATTATTCTACATCCCTAATCCTACCCAGTATCTAAACTATCTTAATAACTACTAATAAGGAGCAAATTAGGAGTTAATTGAATCAAAAGTCAAAGTGGTTTGCCAAGAGCAATAACTGAACCTTAAAATAAAGTGTGACCAAAATTATTTCCAAGTTTAACAATATTTTGCAATATATATCACAGAGAAACAAAATATTGCAATGTCAGATTTTTCCAATATCGTGCAGCCCTAGTTAGTATACAGCATTTCCTAAAGCATTTCAAAGTGAGATATTATCTTAACATAATTCATCTCAAGATTGTTTTGAGATCATATTTTTAGATATTTTCAAACAATAGTATACCTTAAATAATAAATAATGAAACATACTAGAGTTATATTGATCTATTTATCATTTTGTATTTGATTTAGCAGAAATACACTTCAATGTGCAAAATTATGAATAAAAATCACTCCATTGCTGAACTCTAAAGCCAAATATATATATACAGCTGAAGTCAGAATTATTAGCCCCCCTCAATTATTAGCCCCCCTGTTTATTTTTTCCCCAATTTCTGTTTAACAGAGAGAAAAAAAATTTCTCAACACATTTCTAAACATAATAGTTTTAATAACTAATTTCTAATAACTGATTTATTTTATCTTTGTCATGATGACAGTAAATAATATTTTACTAGATTTTTTCAAGACACTTCTATACAGCTTAAAGTGGCATTTAAAGGCTTAACTAGGTTCATTAGGTTAACTAGGCAGGTTAGGGTAATTAAGCAAGTCATTGTATAATGATAGTTTGTTCTGTAGACTATTGAAAAAAAAATCTAGCTTAAAGGGGCTAATAATTTCGACCTTATAATGGTGTTGAAAAAACAAATAAGACTTTCAGACAAAGAATTATCAGACATGCTGTGAAAATTTCCTTGCTCTGTTAAACATAATTTGAAAAATATTTTAAAAAGAAATAAAAATTCAAAGGGGGGCTAATAATTCTGACTTCAACTGTACATACATACATACATACGTACATACATACATACGTACATACACACACACACATATATACACACATATATATACACACACACATATATATATATATATATATATATATATATATATATATATATATATATATATATATATATATATATATATATACACACATATATATATACACACACATATATATATATATATACACACACACATCTATATATACACACACACATATATATATATATATATATATATATATATATATATATATATATATATATATATGTGTGTATGTGTGTGTGTGTATGTACGTATGTATGTATGTATATACAGTATATATATATATATATATATATATATATATATATATATATATATATATATATATATATATATGAGTATATATATATATATATATATATATATATATATATATATATATATATATATATATATATATATATATATATATATATTCTATCTATATATATATTCTAATATATATATGTGTATATATATATATTTTTTTGTGTGGTGTGTGTATATATATATATATATATATATATATATATATATATATATATATATATATACACACACAGGGTTTTTTTTTTTTTTGTTTGTTTTTGTTTTACACATCGAATGCACGACATTCCAAAATGTCCTCTCTTTGATAGCATTCTTAAACCTCAGTTCAAACAATCAGACAGTTTGAAAAAATGTGATAAAATTTGTAGCACGCACTACAGGGTGTATATCTCTCATGCACTGTAACACTCACATAAAATGAAAGCATACTTTGGGCTTTAGATTTGAAAAGAAGCAGGCGACTGTCAGAGTCCCGTAAGCTACTGGTGCAAAGATGCTTTGCAAATGTTCAGTCTATAAAACTCTGAGCCATAACAGATTCTCTATCTGCTGCATATCAAACCCTGATCTCTGATTAGCTCCTGCACGCCGCTGAATAAGGAACTTGTGAATATGCGGAGAGGGGATTAGTCTGAAACTCCTGGAGGCTTTTCCTTCAGATGGAGGATTATGTCAAGGTCATTGAGGTGCGGGGAGGATTGGGCATGGCAGTGCCAGCTGTACCCACTCGTCTGACGTCCTCTGCTCTCTCTAGTGGGGCGCTACCGGTCATGGTCATTGCGGTCAAGCCTGTTTAACGTCGCTGTAACTTGAGCAAAAGTTGCACGCAAAGGTACAGTACAGTGGCAGAGAGGGCTCAGCTTTCATTCAAATTTAATTACTAAAAAACAAAAACAAATTAAGAACACATCAGCTTAACAAAATAACACATCAGCTTGACAAAACTGCAAATAGCTCAGAATGTTTCAAGGGATCCCAAAAACTGACAAACCTGTTAGAAACATGCTTATTTAACTACTGTTAGCTTGCTTTGATAAGGATTTGCTTCAACCATTCTTCTGAAGTCTGTGTGAAATCAATATTTACAATGTTTATTTTGCTAGCGCACATTGCTGTTTAAGTGACTAATTCATCAGTGCAAGTTAAGAAACGGGCAAAAATGTTTTGGTAATCTTCAATCAAATTCTGAGCATCTGCTTGGAACGGTGGTCTTTTTCTGTTGAGGTCAGTTTTATGGCTTAAGCTTAACATTTACTCAATATTTAGCTTCAGTTGGAAGTTGTTTCAGCATACTGACACAAAAGTCTCAGCAACTTCTGCTTCACATGAACTTTAAGTTATTTTGTTAACAACAACTACTACTTCTCCTCCTCCTCCTACTACTACTACTCCCCTTCCTCCTCCTCCTCCTCCTCCTACTACTACTACTACCAGGGCTTGACATTCACTTTTTTTGATTACCAGCCACTGTGGCTAGTATATTTCCAATATTACTAGCCACTTGCCATTTTCACTAGCCACAATTTTGTTGTTGGGAAAATATATTTTATATGCTTAAATTTGACTTTGACATGCTAAAATTACTTGATTTAGATTTTGTGTAATTTCCAAATGCCTCCTCATTCATTTCACTTTCAATTTGTGTGTGTTGTGTATGAGCTTGCTCAATGTGCATGAGCAAATGGGTTGTGTCGCATTGCAATTAGTTTTATTTCACATGACTTTTCAGGGCTCAAACTTAAGGATTTACCAAATGTATATCTGATCACACCAAAAATAAAGAATTCTTTCTTAGCCACAAATTTTAAAAGTGTCAAAACATGCTAAATATAGCTGTATGCATGTACTATTTAAATCAACAAAACTTGTCTTTTAAAAGAAATTGACACTTAAAAAATAATTATTGTCATAAATCTAAAATAAGCACAGCAATCTGTCCTGGCTTAAGGACGCAGATCATCAGTTAACTACACATAAATGGGGAGTTAATCTCATATTGAAGCAATGTTATTGTAAAAAATTCATCATTAAACTATATTAACAAAAATAACTATAAGCAGAAGTAAGCAGGTAAATATATGTACGGTGGAAGTCAGAATTATTACCCCCCCCTTTGATTTTTTTTCTTCTTTTTTTAAATATTTCCCAAATCATGTTTAACAGAGCAAGGAAATTTTCACATTATGTCTGATAATATTTTTTTCTTTTGGAGAAAGTCTTATTTGTTTTATTTCGGCTAGAATAAAAGCAGTTTTATTTTTTTTAAATCCATTTTAAGGTCAAAATTATTAGCCCCTTTAAGATATATATTTGTTCGATAGTCTACAGAACAAACCATCATTATGCAATAATTTGCCTAATTACCCTAACCTGCCTAGTTAACCTAATTAACCTAGTTAAGCCTTTAAATGTCACTTTAAGCTGTATAGAAGTGTCTTGAAAAATATCTAGTAAAATATTTTTTTACTGTCATCATAGCAAAGATAAAATAAATCAGTTATTAGAGGTGAGTTATTAAAACTATTGTTTTGAAATGTGCTGAAAAAATTTTCATAAACAGCATAGTAATAATAATAATAATAATAATAATAATAATAATAATAATAATAATAATAGTACTAGTTTGTTCCTTCAAATGTACTGAGAGTAACTCCAGTAACATAACATGTAATTTCTCAGCTAACTGCATAATTTGGGTGGGCTTATAATTTACAAATAAACTAGAATGTTAAAACAAACAATCAAGAAAACAAACAAACAAATTCGCTTTTCAATTCTCTGACAACACCACTGACCAGCAGCAACGGAACAATAAAGCAGGTATCAGCCAGATTGCTCACTTTTTATGGTCCCCTTGAAACATTTGTGTTGTGGTCCGCGCTACTGTATCTACAGCAAATTTATGCTGTTTTATGAGGATTTGCAATGCGTTTCTGCTTTTGCAGTGCACTTCTGTATTTGGTTGTGTTGTAATTATCTGCAGTGCGTTTCAGCAGAGTATTTGCAGTGCATTTCTGTATAAGTGACCCTGGACCACAAAGTTGCACGGTTATATGAACTCATAGTATGGCTCAAAACTAATGTTTTTTTCTTGTGTGCCAAAAATCATTAAAATGTTAAGTAAAGATCATGCTCGAAAAAGATTTTTTGTAAATGTCCTACTGTAAAAATATCAAAACTCAATTTTGATTAGCACTATACACTTTTACAAATTTTAATAGACAATATTACCATTACAACAGTGATGCGGTCATTTAGACCATTTTTAAAATTTTGTAAATTTAATAACTTTGTTAAAATAAAACCCATATAATCCTCCGACAAGTCCTAAATATGTGTATATTGCTTTCTAACATTGATTAAAAAAACTAAATAAAAGTTCAGAATTACCGCATGCATTTCAGTAGCGATGTTTCTGGTTTTGTCCATTCACACACGTTTTTATCATCACATGATCTCTTATAACAAACTCGCATGACTTTTTATTCAATGCGCATGCTGGAATTTGTTTGTAAAAGTGTTTCCATAATAGTTTTTGTGCATCTTTTCTTATTGAACAAAAGGTTTATCCTGCTCAGTTATGCGCATGTTTTTTATGCACATTTTCAAAACTTATGCACATCTTGGCATTTCCATCAACCATTTTTTTATTCGGATATCCAAAATGTGCAATAAAAATAGGTGGATGGAAACATAGCAGCTTTGTCTGCTACTTTACCCCATGACTTTGAAAATGCTTGGCTCTGATGCCTAGCATCTTCCTGCTAACAAAAACATAAGTTTACTTCAGACATGCATTTCAAATAACATTTTCAGTGGCAAGAATATTGCTCTCCTGTTGTGAAAGTAAAATAAAAGTGAGGCACATACCTTCACATGTCTCAAAATATTGTATTTTTGACTTCAAAAAATATGATGACAGATATTCCAAGCTTAATATTGATATATCAATTGAATCTTTGAATGTAAATATGATGTGACAATATTGTGTCTTATGAGAACAGTCAGAATGTTAAATGTTCCAGTGTTAAAAGGCGATTTTCTCTGTAATTCGATTTTTTTGAGCCCTCAGATTTCAGTTTTTACATAGGTTTGGATAATATTTGGCAGAGAAACAACTACCAAACCATACATCAATTGAGAAGTTATTTATGCAGCTGTCATGTGAAGTATAAATCTTTAAAAAAATTAAATGAAAAAATAAAAATAAATAAATAGATAGATAGATAGATAGATAGATAGATAGATAGATAGATAGATAGATAGATAGATAGATAGATAGATAGATAGATAGATAGATAGATAGATAGATAGATAGATAGATAGATAGATAGATAGATAGATAGATAGATAGATAGATAGATAGATAGATAGATAGATAGATAGATAGATAGATAGATAGATAGATAGATAGATAGATAGATAGATAGATAGATAGATAGATAGATAGATAGATAGATAGATAGATAGATAGATAGATAGATAGATAGATAGATAGATAGATAGATAGATAGATAGATAGATAGATAGATAGATAGATAGATAGATAGATAGATAGATAGATAGATAGATAGATAGATAGATAGATAGATAGATAGATAGATAGATAGATAGATAGATAGATAGATAGATAGATAGATAGATAGATAGATAGATAGATAGATAGATAGATAGATAGATAGATAGATAGATAGATAGATAGATAGATAGATAGATAGATAGATAGATAGATAGATAGATAGATAGATAGATAGATAGATAGATAGATAGATAGATAGATAGATAGCTTTTGTGGTCCGGGGTCACATTTATTTGTGTGCTGTGAGGATTTGCAGTGTGTGTTTTCTTAATTTGTTGGTGGGTTTTCTTAAGTTGCAACACTTTGAGCTCTCTCGGCCACCGTACAGAAGACTTGAGCTTTGGATTAAATGCTGACACTCGAGACTGGTAGTGATGCTGAAGTGAGCAGCAGTGACATAAGAGCTTTTTCCTCTAAGGATGGCAGAGCTATGAGAAGGCTGTAAACATCCTGAAGTTGGCGGTATGCATGAGAGAACAGATCGACATCCCAAAACATGCTGTCTGCGTGCACATTGCTGCTTCATATGACCTCAAAATAAAACAAAACAAACAGAAAAGTATAATCGGCATCCCGCAGGGATCTGGAGATTGGTTGTAAACCCTGGCTAAAAGTAATTCTGGGTTTCCATTAGTTTTTCAGTGCTCAAGCATCATTCACCGTGGGCCAGTAATTAATCCAGGGTAGTCAGGTTGCAAAATTTCACACTGCACATTTGTAAACACTCTTATTTGTGTATTAATGCTCGTATTTGCATATATGTTGCATATTCATAAAGCTAATAACACTGGCTGAACGAAAATAGCTTGTATATAGTAGCTGGTTAAGGCTCATTTAAGAAATGTATAAAAGCGTAAACTTGCCGAAAGTAAACACCAAATCTGTGACTGCATTCTGTAGTGTTATTACAGCAAGTAGTTGGAACCTATTAGGCACGTTTATGGGGACGGGGTAATCTTCAACGAAAAACACCAATATTAATTATTTATTATAAGATTAGAGCTAGGTAATTCATAAATGTCAGTATGTCATTGTTCATTCTTCAATGTACATTTATACAATACATTAACAGATGATTGTTTTTTATTTTGTTCTATCTTGCTATAATTTGTTCATTCATACATATTTAGGAATAATTCTAAATTTGTTTGTGCAGAAATAAATATCCTATAATACAGTTTAAGAAAAAACAATGCAACCAAAATTATTATAAAATGTGGAGTTGATGCTCAAGAGATATTTGTTGCTCTTATTATTGTTTCCGCACATTGCATGCATGTAAGCATATGCAATACTTCAGAATATTTTACTGAATAATTCCATTATTTTTAGTATGCTTTGCAGAACAATTCTGAAGCTTATTTTTTTGTATTAATAATTACATTTTTATATTAATACTGTAGTAAATACTAATTTTCAATATAAACATTTTATAATAAATGTCTTTACCATCACATTATTCAATTATAATTTATTTGATATTATATTAATATGATTATAATATATACACTCACCGGCCACTTTACCATCATCTCAGACTGGTTTCTTCAACATGACAATGACTTCACTGTACTCAAATGGCCTCCACAGTCACCAGATATCAATCCAATAAAGCACTTTTGGGATGTGGTGGAACAGGAGATTCACATCATGGATGTGCAGTAGAGTGCGTGATGCTATCGTGTCAATATGGACCAAAATCTCTGAGGAATAATTCCAGTACCTTGTTGAATCTGTGCCACCTATGATTAAGGCAGTTCTGAAGGCGAAAGGGGGTCCAACCTGGTACTAGTAAGGTGTACCTAATAAAGTGTCCAGTGAGTGTACATATGGATGAATTTAGTTTAATTTGATGCTTAAAATGACTGAAATATTTCCAGTGCTTCATTTTATCAAACTCTGCAGGCTTCCAAACTGCATGAACTGTAATTTTTGACTAGACTAACACCAGACCCTTCATCAATCTGTCCATGTCTAAGCTTGTATCTTCAACAGTGATATACCTTTAAAAACTCATCTGACCTACAACAAAAAATATACTTCCACATGCCTGCTCTCTTCTCCAAAACCCCCATTTTCCCGTGCCCACCCGAATCCCCCATGTTGCAGACTTTTAATGCTATACATATACCAGATCTGATGGGAGTCCTTAATCGAGCTGTTTAGATGTCACACTATATTCCAAAGAAGCCTGACAGGGAAAAAGCAAAGTGGTTGCGAGTTGACTTGAATGAGTGTCATCTTTGTTTTCATGCGTTCTGCACTGGAAACAAAGTGCTGACACTGTGTGAAAGCTCTAATCCAATAAAGACACAAGCACTTGCTTTATATGGCACATCCCTGTCCAATTCTTGCCATTTGATGTTCGCGCAGCCCTAGCACTCCAGCACTTCACAATAGAAAGGGACGATGATTAAAAGTCTAGGCTAAAAAGCTCATGTCGTAAAAGACAGCCTCTGTCATCCACCAGCGTCAGTGTGGTTTTTAAGATAACCTTCTTCTGTTGAGAATGAACACAATACGGACACCGCCAATGATCACAGGCCTTCAGCAGCATCAGTGAATGCACATTTCAAAATGAACGCACCACTTTCTTTGGAAATAGCCTCATTTTACAAGTCCCCCTAGAGTTAAACAGTTGAGTTTTACCATTTTAATCCATTCAGATGATCTCTGGGTTTGGCAGGAGCACATTTAGCTTAGCTTAGCATATATTATTAAATCAGATTAGACCGTTAGCATCTCATGCACATAAATTGAAAAAGATTTTTGATAATTTTCCTATTTAAAACTTGACTATTTAGTAGCTACACTGTGTACTAAAACTGACAGAAAATAAAAAGCTGCTATTTTCTAGGTAGATATGGCTAGGGACTATCCTCTCATTCAGGTATAACAATCAAGGGACTTTGCTGTTATACCCTGGCTGCAGTAGATGCATTGATATTACAGTGTTGTTACCTCGTCAGCTAGCTGGGCACTATTTTCAGGTGCTGTATAAATATCACTGCGCCTGCTGTAGCCATAGTAATTCCTTGATTATTACACCAGAATGAGAGTAATTCCCTTCCATATCAGCCTAGAATATAGCAACTTTTCATTTTCTGTTGGTCCTCGTACACAAGGTTACTACAGGCTTTAAATGAGAAATATATTGAAACTCTCTTTTTTTATGAGTGAGATGCTAATGGTCTAATCCAATTCAATGATTTATGCTAAGCTAAGCTAAAATGCTCCTGCCAGATCCGGAAATCAGCTAAATGGGTTCAAAAATTGTAAAACTCAACCGTTTAACTCTAGGGCACTTGCCAAATGAGCTTATTTCCAAAAAAAGAGGAGTCTCTATTTAACTACAGCAGACCTTTTCGCAATACACTGTGGCTTTTTTGGGCAATTTTCCTTCTTGCGATTTTAATTTTCAGTCTGCAGACGGCAAGAATTTCTTCAGCGTGTCTCCTAACAGTGTTTTAACATCTCCTGAATAATGCAGTACATCATCATTTTCAAGCCCAGACACCACATCAGCTGCGAGGCACGATATAATACATTTTAAATAACCGAGGCATCATGGATCTCCCCGATCTGAGGGACATTTTTCATCACTAGCTTTTGAAAATCAAGACTGAGTTGATGAATTTTCCGCAGGCCTCAGACGTAACCCATCAATCCACATAAAATATCGAGGTCCTTGGAGCTAAAACAAAAGAACGGACATCACAAACCGTGGCGTTTGCGTTTTATCAGGAGTTGGGGGAGGGAAAAAAAACATAATATATACTTGGGATCTTCTCCAGCATTCAAACTTGTGAGTTGTGAAGTGTCAAGCCTTGCAGGATTCATCTCCTACGCTTCTAACTGCGAGGTTCAATTTATCTTCCCCATGAGCTGTATATGGCAGAGCGGTTTTGCATGACCACTGCCAGCTGCCTTAATCCTAGCCTGGGTTGCACTTTTACGCCGTCTAATTCAGCAGATCTAATTCAGAGATCATTTAAAAAGCTGCAGGGCTGGAGCCCCAGCAAAAGTGGAATCCTGCACAACATAAACGCTCCAACCGTTGAGCGTTTACTCTTGCACGCAACTCAAATACATCATGAAACAGGCCTTGCTGAGTGACTTTAGTCCACTCGAGTCGGTCAGCAGAACTGCAGTACAAACTGACAATGCACCAGCTCTAGCAATTCAGATCTGAAAGGACAAAAACATCAGTCTTACCTCCCAAAACTTGTTGGAGAACTGCAGCAGGAATGTTGGGAAAGAGAGAGAGAAAAAGAAGAGAATAATAAATCAACATGTGTACATGTAATATGCCATTTGCCATTCACTGTTAATGAGCAGAATATAAATGCCAGTGCTGAAGATAGTATTTATGTACAAATAATTACTGGGTGAGTATGAAAATATCATGAGGTTTTTGATTATGGCTCATGTTTAAGCAAATCTATCTTGTTTGAATGTCAAAACCCTGCAATCAATTAAACCAGATGTTTTGCTGCAAAGCTTACAAGACACTATAAATATACATTCAAAGGGGACTTACTATGCCCCTTTTTACAAGATGTAAAATAAGATTCTGACTCCTACAGCGTGTGTTACGTTTCAGCTCAAAATACCACACATTTTTTATAACTTTTTAAAGCTCTCCCTTTAGGCTTTAATCCAAATTGTGCCGTTTTTGGTGTCTGTCACTTTAATTCAAATGAGATTGTGCTCCCAGCCCTCTTTTCAAAAGAGAGTGGAGCTATAAAAGCCTATTCGTCAACATAGCAACAGATTCATTCATTTATTCATTTTCTTTTCAGCTTAGTCCCTTTACTGATCAGGGGTCACCACAGCGGAATGAACCTCCAATCTATCCAGTATACAGTTAAAGTCAGAGTCCCTGTTTATTTTTTTAACTCATTTCTAATAACTGATTTCTTTTATCTCTGCCATGATGACAGTAAATAATATTTGACTAGATATTTTTCAAGACTTCTATACAGCTTAAAGTGACATTTCAAGGCTTAACCAGGTTAATTACTGTAGGTTAACAAGGCAGGCTAGAGTAATCAGGCAAGTTATTGTATGACGATGGTTTGTTCTGTAGACCAGAGTTTCCTAACCCTGTTCCTGAAGGCACACTAACAGTACACATTTTCATTCTCTCCCTAATCAAACACACCTAAAACAACTCATCAGAACATTAGAAGAGACTCCAAAACCTGAAGTTAATGGGTCAGATGAGGGAGACATCCAAAACATGAACTGTTGGTGTGCCTCCAGGAACAGGGTTGGGAAACACTGCTGTAGACTATTGAAAAAAAAAAAAATTAGCTCAAAGGGGCTAATAATTTTGACCTTAAAATTGATTTAAAAAATTTAAAAACGGCTTTTATTCTAGCCGAAATAAAACAAATAAGATTTTCTCCAGAGGAAAAAAATATTATCAGACATACTGTGAAAATTTCCTTGCTCTGTTAAACATCATTTGGGAAATATTTAAAAAAGAAGAAAAAATTCAAAGAGGGGCTAATAATTCTGACTTCAACTGTATGTTTTACACAGCGGATGCCCTTTCAGCCGCAACCCAGCACTGAAAAACACCCATACACTCTTGCATTCACACCCATACATACACTATGGCCAATTTAACTTATTCAATTCCTCGCGTATGCCCTTCCAGCTGCTACCCAGTACTGGGAAACATCTATACACACTCATTCACACACATACTGTACACTACGGCCAACTTAGTTTATCAAATTCATTGTGGGGGAATCCGGAGCACCCAGATAATTCCCACATGAACATGGAGAGAAGATGAAAAATCCACACAGTGCCAACTGACCCAGCTGAGGCTCGAACCAGTGACCTTCTTGCTGTGAGGCGACATTGCTACCCACCGTGCCACCATGTCACCTAGCACATTTAAAACTCTAATTTCAAATTTCTTTTGATAAACACTGTTTTTAAAAAGGCTCAGCAGTTGAGTTTGTTGAGAAACTTTGATTGAGAAGTTTTGATAATGAGAAGGACATTTTGATTGTCATATATAAATCACTTATTAAATCTGTCCTTACTTTTAATAATGTTGCCTGGTTTAACTCCCTCTAAAAACTAACTTTTAAGATTAGTAAACATAGTGAGTAAACATAATTGGTGAGAGACAAACACCTCTCTCTGATTTATTTACTGTACGGCAGCTACAAAAAGAAAAACCTCCACTATTGCGGAAGACTCTTCCCATCCTTCATGCCCGTAGCCAGGGAAGTTTAAGTGGTTTGGAAGACCCACCCCTTACTGACAAAGGTCCAGAATTTGTCCCATACAAGAGCTCATTCGTCCTATTTTGACTGCTATGCCATCATAGTGAAAATAACCCATCGAAAAAGGCTTTAAGACTAAGCGGAATCCTGCTGTGACTTCAGATAATCAGTTTTGGCCAATGCAAACAATTATTTTTCAAGAGTCCAACATCCAGCTGTGCAAGAAAACATCTGACATAAGTGAAGTCATCTTTCGCTACTGTTTTGTTTTTAAAAAGAAAACATTTGACAACTAATTATCATTCTATAAATCTTGGACTTTATTCTTAAAAGTAAACACGACCAATAAAAAAAGTTGAAGCACTTTTACAAGAAAGGCAAAAAATAAATGTGAAGCTCTAAATTAGTAGTCGTAGTAGAATTATTAGTATTATATTTCAGTTTTTTATTATTCAAATAGCCAAATTCTAACTGAGGAGAGATGAATGTGCTGGCCAGCTTGTCATTTGCTTTATAAATTACACAAGGCAACAGTTTTTAATTTAAGACTTTTTTACCTAAGGGTATCTAATGAATAAAATTTCTATTTTAAAAACAAATATTTGTCATATTTCTTCATTCTGAACATTTAGGAAATATTTTTGGCACATCACAAAGTGTGGTTATGATGATTCAATTTAATTCAAGTTTATTTCTATAGCGCTTTTACAATGTAGAAGTTCTAGTAAAGTCCAGATTTCAGAGTTGAAGTTCAGTTAAGTTCAGTTCGGTGTGGTTTACATTTCACTGCTGAAAGCTCAAAGTTCATGATGAGCATCAAGCTAATTCAGCTAAAATAGTGCTTAAAATATCACCTAAATTCAGTATTTAAATCTTATAATTAAACAGAAAATGAGGTGAATAACTGCAAAAAGGTCCACTTTTTGAGAAAAAAAGAACCATCACGTTTACCAGACTGGCTACGGGCCTGTCCTTTACATGGTTGACTTAAGTTACTTTCGTCTGGCAGACAGTATGAAGTGCCTTTAGCAAAAAAGGCTAAATATAAGTCATCATTTATTCCCATTGCCATTGTTTTATTTTACAGGATCTTAAAATAATTGTGTAAGTGTATTTATGCTTTGTTGTCGTGAGTGAGCCTTTGTCTTAAGTCAATTTTATAACCCATGTGGGATAGACATTAAAGTTGATTGAAATAATGATGGATGGCTGCTTCTCACTCAGGGCCGTTTATGCTAATAAGGGACAGATTGTCACTAATGGGTGGAGCTTTTCCCCTCTGATGACATGTACAAAGGGTTTTTATAAAGTGTGATTATAAAAATTGAAGTTATGTTTACTATTAGAGGCTGGCTATATTCACACACTGCTGCCACACAACTGTGTTCAAAGCCATCATAGAAGTGATTTCTGCATAGTAGGTCCCCTTTAATATAAGTTGCTTGCTAATCCTACATGAATATTCAGGTGTGGGAGCAAAACATCATGTGGATACAAGGAAAAAATCCTATGCATCAGTAAGAAAATGCTAATTAAGTAACTCTGGGGGTAAATGTCTCTTTTTAAAGTGGTTAAAGTATTACTCAAAAGCATACAGGAGATCTTCGAGGGCATGCGGACTGAAATACCAGCACTTGAGCGTACAGTAAGTACTTACGAATGTTGTTGGCAGAAACTTTAAAAAGCTCATAATTGCATTCTTGGGAGCCCACTGTAGATTTGAGTCTGACTAAAACAGGATAAAAATTCACGCACCACTTGTTTGAGTCATAAATCAATTCAAATGTTATTGTCATCACTGCGGATGACTGTTTATAGTAGATGTCTAGATGATTAGGCTCATGGGAGCGAAGACGCATGTTGCTTGTGTTGTTTTCGGAGATACAGAGATTACATCTATAAATGGGAGTTTCTTCAACTTCAGGAACTTTTATTTCCCAGGGGTTGGTTTTTATTAACACTAACAGATTTCAACCTTTTTTTTCTTTCTTTCTTATATGAAGGTCATTATAAAACTGTCTCCAAAACAACTCTGCCTCCAAAGATACCTATTCCATTGCTGTACAGTAGTAGGTCAAAAACTGTTTATGTTGTGTTTAAAGTATCCTGGTGACCTACATTACTAAGATAAAGAACATTAGATCAACAGTTAGTGTAAGCCATGATATACAGTTGAATTCAGAATTATTAGCCCCCCTTTGATTTTTTTTCTTTTTTATATATTTCCCAAATGATGTTTAACAGAGCAAGGAATATTTCACAGTATGTCTGATAATATTTTTTTCTTCTAGAGAAAGTCTTATTTGTTTTATTTCAGCTCGAATAAAAGCAGTTTTAAATTTTTATGAACAATTTTAAGATCTAAATTATTAGCCCCTTTAAGATATATATTTTTTTTTTTGATAGTCTACAAACCATCATTATACAATAACTTGCCTAATTTCCCTAACCTGCCTAGTTAACTTAATTAACCTAGTTAAGCCTTTAAATCTCACTTTAAGCTGTATAGAAGTGTCTTGAAAAATATCTAGTCAAATTATTATAGTAAAATTATTTACTGTCATCATGACAAAGATAAAATAAATCTGTTATTATAGATGAGTTATTAAAAATGTTGTTTAGAAATGTGTTGAAAAAATCTCTCCGTTAAACAGAAATTGGGGAAAAAAATAAACAGGGGGGCGAATAATTGTGACTTCAACTGTATATGGCATTTTTTTCCTGTATATTTACACAATAACTTTTTTCTACAACATGTACTTGGGGACACTGGGGACTTTTTATAGAGCAAAGATCACAATGAGATCATATTTAGTCCCACAATGCATTCGAAAGCATAGATTAATGGCAAAACAACTGTGAATCATGGGGAAATTAATTAACGTATGTTTTTTCTCTGAAATGGCAGATTTTATTCGTACTGCATACTTATACATTATATAGAAAGTGCCTTATTTTTAACTCATACAGCATGTGGTTTCAAGCATACCTCATGGTTTTGTTTTAAAATCCCTTTTAATATATATATATATATATATATATATATATATATATATATATATATATATATATATATATATATATATATATATATATATATATATATATATAAAACAAAACCATGAGGTATGCCTGAAACCACATGCTGTATTTCACAGTTGTTTTGCCATTAATCTATGCTTTCGAATGCATTGTGGGACTAAATATGATCTCATTGTGATCTTTGCTCTATAAAAAGTCCCCAGTGTCCCCAAGTACATGTTGTAGAAAAAAGTTATTGTGTAAATATACAGGAAAAAAATACCATATACAGTTGAAGTCAGAATTATTCGCCCCCCTGTTTATTTTTTCCCCAATTTCTGTTTAACGGAGAGAAGATTCTTTCAACACATTTCTAAACATAACAGTTTTAATAACTCATCTATAATAACAGATTTATTTTATCTTTGCCATGATGACAGTAAATAATTTTATCAACAATTCATTCATTAATTTTCCATGAAAATTATCAACAATGTTCGTACTGAAATCTTAAAGGGATAGTTTACTCAAAAATGAAAATTCTGTCATCATTTACAGTACTCACCTGTTCCAAACCGGTTTGACTTTCTTTCTTTGGTTGAAAATAAAAAATCTATTTTCATTGAATCTAGACATGTAGCTTTTAGTACTAGTTCAACCAGGAAGACGTAATATCACGTCACTCATCAAGTCAAGTCAATTCAAGTGGAGCTTTAATGTCATTCCACTACATGTGTGGTCAAACAGAGGAACAAAGTGTTGTGTCTTGCAGGGCAACGGTGCTACATAAATTAATCATAAATGCAAACACAACACTGGACATAAGAGCTATTTAAAAAAACTATGCATAATTAACATTTACTATAAAGTACTTAACTATACACATTAGACAGGCACAATCAGTTCCAACCAATAGCCACAAGACACAAGGAGTACCTAATGTCACATCACATATCACAATCAGTTCCAACCAATAACCACGAGACTCAAGGAATATATAAGCTGTCCATTCATTTCATTCATTTGGTTGCAGAGACCAATGCGGACATTCACGCACCATCCTTCCCACCACCAACAGTTTGGCCTTACCCAGCGGGGTAAGCTCAGCCCCTGCCTCCACCCTCGGCAGCCATAGCAGAATTTACAAACTTTCGATTCAAGCTACGGACACGGCCTCCACCAAAAAATCCAATGTTTTTTGTTAAATTATACTTTTTTTTTTCAAACGATACTCATCAAATAAATGTAATTCATATAAATATCATATTCATAAATATCATATTCATCTCCCTGGTCTTTCTGGTAGAACTTCTGACCACTGACTCCATAGTATTGTTTTTTTCCAACCATGGAAGTTAATGGTAACAGGTAGGGATGTCCAGATTTGATCACGTAATCAGAAATCGGGCCCGATCACGCAGTTTCAGATTTGATTGGAATCGGATGTTAACTCCCGATCAGGACTCAAATATATAAGTATGTGTATTCAGATAACTTTTTTTAACACATCTATAGTTATACAATGACACAGAGTTAGACTTCTTTCTTGACTTCACACAGGAACAGCAAAACGTGCAGCATGACATCACTTTGTTGAAGAGACGCCCTTGGTTAAATGCCGGCAAAGTAGAACACAGAAGCTGCTTGAAGCAGAAAGCACAAGTATGTCTGCGGTCTGGAGGTATTATAAAGTTGATGAACAACATTGCCATAGCTAACTGTGAGATATTTAAACTTGGAATTGCCTGCTGGGTATTTTAGGTTGAGGTGTTATTTGGTTTTATATTAGATTTTTTTTTATATTTACTGTTGCACTAAAGTCCAAAAGTGAAGAATTGATGTTATTTATTACTTGATTGTTCAAGCTACCTCACAGAAGTGCTCTGTTTGTTAACAGAGTTTTTGAATGTTAAAATAAGGTGAATTAAATAAAAAATAAGGAACATCCTGGATCTGTTTCTTCGCTCTTCTTTATTCTTTTTTTATATGTATTATAGAAGTATCGGATCAGGTTTCAGTATCGGTAGATACTCAAAATCAAATGACTCGAGGGAAAAAAAAAATGATCGGGACATCCCTAGTTACAGGCGTTCAGCTTTCTTAAAAAAACAAGTGTTCAACAGAAGAAAAAAACAAATGTTTGGAACAACTTTAGGCTGAGTAAATTGTAACATTTTCATTTTGGGGTGAATTACCTATTTAAAATATGCAAATCTGATTTTATGAGTGTCACAAAAATATATTTTACTAAGTGTATAAATATGACAATCTGAACAAAGGGTGAAAATCTGTTTTTACAGTTTATGCACTTGTGACAACGGTGTCAGTGCAAGATCATCATATTAAGACTTTTGAAGTGTGAAGAATGTGTGTGTGAAGAAAAACGCACTAAAGATCTCCTCATAAACAGCACTTTGTGGTTATGCTTCAGACGACCTGATTTTCAGGGACCTTTCTCAGTCCTAAAATAAAATGTGTCTGTGCGAGTTCTTGTTTTCATCATTTATTAAAGATAAAGCAATACCACAGTGGTAAGAGTGCTGCATTTCAGCACATTTGCAAATGTCAGGTTCATTTCATGCA
The DNA here is from genome assembly GCF_903798145.1 of Danio aesculapii. Classification (NCBI taxonomy): domain Eukaryota; kingdom Metazoa; phylum Chordata; class Actinopteri; order Cypriniformes; family Danionidae; genus Danio; species Danio aesculapii. The sequence goes on along the minus strand of NC_079455.1, from coordinate 17,537,881 downwards.
ATAGTTTGATAAACATGAAGTCAATCTTAAGTGACTTACAGTACAATTTCTGACTCTGGATTTTGTTATGGGAGTATATTTACAGAAACCATTAGCTTAACATTAAATTAGAAGCTTCGCAATATCTGTATTGACTGCAATCTTGATATTTAAACAATTGACTATTGTTATGTTAATTAAGACATGCACAAACATACCAGTATTATACAATATGTGATGATTGTGACATTTTAAAATAAACAGAATATATATTTGGGGCTGGACAATATTGGAAAAACCTGACATTGCGATATATTTTATTTCTGTGATCATACTCTGCAACTTGTTCTTCAGATGGCTTTAATAGATCTATTTGTAATAATAATGATAATAATAATAATAATAATAATAATAATAATAATAATAATAATAATAATAATAATAATAATAATAATTATTATTATTATTATAGCAATAATAATAATAATAATAATAATAATAATAATAATAATAATAATAATAATATCAATAATAATAATAATAATAATAATAATAATAATAATAATAATAATATCAATAATAATAATAATAATAATAATAATAATAATAGCAATAATAATAATAATAATTATAGCAATAATAATAATAATAATAATAATAATAATAATAATAATAATAATAATAATAGCAATAATAATAATAATAATAATAATAATAATAATAATAATAATAATAATAATAATAGCAATAATAATAATAATAATAATAATAATAATAATAATAATAATAATAATAATAATAATTTTGATTGATTGATATAATTGTGCAGAGAATTGAATCCTGCATAAAAATATTAAAATTTAAAGCAGAAATAAATACAATAAAGCAAAGACAAAATGAAATATGCTGTACTTAATGTTTTTTTTTTTTTTCTGGGGAGTCCAAGTATTCAGGAACATAAATTATATAATGAAATGTAAAATAACACTGCATATCCTTCACTGTATAACTGATCCAGTAAAATGTGTCTATACTATCTTGACTAGAGTTGTACAAAAAGTGCTATTTCCTGTGCCTGAATGCTTTAAACTCTGTTTAAATCCTCACATTAACAGGTCTCAAAAACATGTGCCAATTATTTCTTTCACTCTATTACGGTTAACTTTCTGCAGTAAAGACACAAATCTCATGTGTTGTGAACTGTGGCTCCAAGTCAACTATAATTCCAGCTGAACATTGGGACCATTGCGGATGTGCACATTGCAAGATCAATGCTGAAACAATATATGCTGTACTTTCCACCCTAATATTTATGATAGCATGGCATTGTAATAGAGTGGAGAAACTAAACTCTAACATTTGTTTCATTCATTCTCTACACCCCTTGCACAAAAAGTCCAAAAGCGAGAATGAAGAATAATAAAACCTGATGAACATCATATTAAACTTGTATGAACACTCAAGCTATTGCCGCAGCTGAATAAAAAGAAGATGGAACTGTTTTGACTGATGAAATGAGAGCGTCAACGTTGATGTCAACATTGGGATGTGAAAATAGAAATCATAGGAATGGCGACACCACATGGCATTAATGGAATGAATTTCGTAACAATTTTAAATAGTTTTTAAGCAAATAAAAAAATAACAATTATTAAATATGATTATTATTATTATTATTATTATATCAGCTCATTTTGTCACATTTGAAAGCAAGGAGAACACCTGGTGGCTCGGCAGTACGTTTTTTTCTCCACGTTTTAGATTAATATATGGGAGAAGTACGAAAATATATTTAAATGGGATGATAGCACAATAGACTGGTAAAGTACGAGAGAATCCTGGAAAAAACTAAAGGGTTGACACAGTTATCTTAGTGAGGTTTATTAATAAACTAATTTCGAGAGGATCATGTGCTTATGATTTATCACAGCCGGTCTCGTATTAAGCTAATCAGTATCATCCAATCATATAAGCCATAAGCTACTATAAATAACCACAGTTTTCAGTCCCCTTTATCTCCGTTTGGAAGAAACCCCCCTTCCTCCCCATTCTCCTCCTTCACTTTAGATCGGGCGGCACGGAGGCCCAGTGGTTAGCACTGTTCGCCCTACAGCAAGAACACTGCCAACCCTGGTCCTGCCAGGTCGGTAGGTGTTTCTGTGAGGAGTTTGTATGTTCTCCCCGTGTCCGCGTGGGTTTTCCCAGGGTTCTCCGGTTTCCTCCCACCATCCAAATATATACATCATGCATAACAATCAAGCATTTGCCTAGCCCCCTTTTTTCCTCACGTGTTCCCTTAGCTACTGCAGACGGGGAGTTCTGAGATCCACCGAGCTCAGGCTCCCCTCTTGCTCTGCAAACGGGAGGAAGCCCCGGGCTCGAGGATCCCTTGAGTTCGGGGCTCTCTCCCGGGACAGCATGCCAAACAAGCTTTTGATGAATCATCAGCTAAGTGTGAACTCTTGAATAGGCTATTGATGCGTAAAGAAACAGCAAATACTGTATCTGTATTTTAATCCTCTCTGGTAGTTTAATTATGCATATTAATTCCAATACAATATTTGTGCAATGCTAATCAGCGAAGCCTTAATCTCTTTATATAATAAAATAAAATACACATTTTCAATTGTAATAAGGTGGTTGTTGATGAAATAAATGAAAGCTATTTTAAACACTCAAATTAATGCTATGTATGCTAATGTTGAAACAAAAGTATGTTGAAGCTCTCATGCAATTGACACCGTATTATAATAAAACAATGGCTTTTCTTAATATAGTAAGCGAAATTGTTCCTTATACATGTCAACAGTGAGATGAATTTGACTTACCATAACATTATTTATGATTCCTTTCTACATGATTTCTGTAGATATATCACAATATATCATACGGGACTTTTTTGGCCATGCTAATTATGAAGCATTTTCATTGTATACATAGCATTAAAGCAGTTTTTCCAACGCCATCTCATGACAATTCACAACTTTTTGATTTTGTGGTGGCTAATACGTATGTATTTGTATGATCTCATTTGTATGATCTCATTTGTATGTATTAGTATGCTTTGCCCATCCCCCAATGATGGTTGGGTGTAGGGGTGGGGTTGGGTGCTACGCCTCCTTTTTAAAATTGTACATTTTCATACGATTGAAGGACTGAATTAGCCATAATCTGACAAAATGTTAAATAGCTTGTTTCCTTGTAAGATCAGACTGTTTTTTCACACACACAAAAACATGCTTGAATGCTATCAGCAGGTGAGAAGATGTTAAAGGAAAACCCAAAATACTGTAAATCACATGTATCCGCTTCAAGGCACACATTTTACAAAATATACAGGTGAGGTCAGAATTATTAGCCCCCCTGAATTATTAGCCCCCCTGTTTATTTAGTTCTGTTTAATGGAGAGACAATTTCAACACATTTCTAAACATAATAGTTTTAATAACTCTCATAATAGTTTTATAAGATATTTTTCAAGACATTTCTATACAGCTTAAAGTGAGATTTAAAGGCTTAACTAGGTTAATTAGGTTAACTAGGTAGTTTAGGGTAATTAGGCAAGTTATTGTATAATGATGGTTTGTTCTGTAGACTATTGACAAAACATATAGCTTAAAGGGGCTAATAATTTAGAAAAATGCTATTTTCTAGCAGAAATAAAACAAATAAGACTTTCTCCAGAAGAAAAAACATCATCAGACATGCTGTGAAAAATTTCTTGCTCTGTTTAACATCATTTGGGAAATATTAAAAAAAGAAAAAATGATTCAAAGGGGGGCTAATAATTTTGACTTCAGCTGTACATAAAGCCAAATATTAGCTACTTAATATGTGTCACACTACTTAATCATGTGTTCACTGAAAATATCGAACAATTATTCAAATGAATAAATCGTACAGACAAAAAAAAAGTAATTTGGGACTCATTATTGGCACAGCTTGAATATGACGCTGTCGAAAAAATACTTCCAGCGCGAGTTCTCCAAAAGGCCAAAAGGTCAGATGCTACCTTAATGACACACTCCAGACCACGGGACAGACTTAAGCAAACGCAGGGCCTAGCGAGACACTCGATGGCCTTTACTGTGAAATAATAAGAGTCAAGGGAGGACGTCAAAGGCTTGCGAGGTGGAGCTTTTGTGTGTGAGTCTGGATGGTCTGGTCACCGCGAGTCAGATCAGCGTTGCCACTGTGATAATGAGGAGAAAGTAGCTGCGAGAGGATCTGTTTGCAGCTCTTAAAAGGTGAAGGGCAACAATACGCGCTCTAAACACTAATGAGAACGCATGGCATGGCCATTGAAACCCTACGGCCAATTAAAGAGGAATTTTTTTAGCGAATGTTATTTTGCGATCATCATTATGTGGCCATGGAGACGCCGGCGCAGAAACGAGCACCCAGGAGAGGGAGCGCTGATCTATTATCCGTTTTCCTAATCTCGGTTGCTCTGCGGTTACAAATTAAATCCGATGTTTCCATGCAAATCTTAATGGACTGCTTTATCAATGAAGTAGTAATTCAGACTATGTCTGTCGAATACCACAGGTGCGTTACGTGGGCATTAGCAACGTTCGCGAAGGGAAGCTGAAAGCACAACAAAAGCCGGGACAAAAGGCGACACAAAACCCTCAGCGCAAATGCTGCTCGATTGCCTGGAGCGAGACAGTAAATCTCTTAATCACGCTGTGTTTGTGGGAGCTGCTTTGCTTGGCTCTGGATATCAGGCCATGCAAAACTGTCAGCCGCCCATAAATCACGAGGGCCGCTTTAACCTTTACAAGTGCTCTCCTCGGCTCCCTCAAATTGGTCACGGCAACAAAGTCCCGGAGAATTGTAATGAATCGAGCATGGCCATGAGAGCTGACACGGTGACAGCGTCTGGAGCTTCTCAAAAAGCGAGCGCGCTAGGCTAGTGCCACGCGGGTTATTAGCATGATCTCGGCCTGTCGCTTTCGGAAAAAGCCAGAGTGGCATGTAATCTGTCTCTATTTAGTGAAGTGATGCTAATCCCTCTCTTGATCTGAATCAGGTCCTCCAGTGTGAACTCTGTTGTCAAATATGACGAAGCATCTCCATCAACCTCCACTATAGAAGAAGCGTCTGTGTTCATAGCAGTTCGTTGTGGAAATCAACTAGTTGCGTTAATTATATTTGATGGAGAAAATCGTTGGAGGAACTTTATTACTGATTAACTGCATCTGCACTCAAAAAAAATGTTCAAACTACTCATTTAAAATGAGCTTAAACAACACAAAAGTTTATAGGGGGACTACTTAATTGTTTTATGTTCATTCATTCATTCATTCATTCATTTTCCTTTGGTTTGTCTCTATTTCAGAGGTCTCCTCAGCGGAATCAACTAGCATCTATTTCAGCCAATGTTTTACTTAGCAGATGCCCTTCCAGCCGCAATCCAGTACTGGGAAACACTCATACACTCTCATTCACACTCATACACCACGGCCAAATTACTTTATTCAATTTACCTATAGCACATGTCTTTGGACTGTGGGGGAAACCGAAGCACCCAAAGGAAACCCACGCGAACACGGGGAGAACATGCAAACTCCACACAGAAATGCCAACTGGCCCAGCTGGGACTCGAACCAGCAACCTTCTTGCTGTGAGGCGACAATGCTAACCTCTGAGCCTTCCTGTCTTATGTTCAATCCACTTAAATTTGTAAAAAACTAATAAGTTACTGTAACTTACTGTAATTAATTTCACGTTGTCCCAACACGAATCAATTGTGTGGAATTCAGCATTTCTTGCAGTGTGTGGACTCGATATTTTGATTTATTAAATGTAGAACATTTCAGTAGTCAGGCACCACTTTATATTTCTTATCTTATTACTGTTAAAAGTCACCCTTTATTTTGATGGTCCGTTTGTTGAATTTAAGTTACATTGCAACTAATTCTCATTAGATTATAAGTAGACTGTTAGGTTGGGGTTAGTGTAAGTTGACATGTACTTGCAAAGTTTCTTATAGTCAGTTAAATGTCTGTTAAAGGAGCAGTATCAACAGTGTTAAAGCAGACAGTCTACTGATACTCAAATGGACCATCAAAATAAAGTGGTACCCATTCAAAATATCTGCCAGATGCTGGTGTCTATAGAAAAAAGGAGATCGTGCTTTTACTGTAGTAGGTCCTAAAATGTGGAATGGGTTACCTATGTCTACTAGAACCATCTCTAATGAATCCTTGTTCAAAGGGAAACTCAAACTACATCTTTTAGAAAAAGCTTTTAAATTGGGATGAAATTGATCTTATCGTGCTTCTCTTTGTTTCTGCTGTATGCATTCCATGTGTTTGTGCCATGTGTTGCTTGTGCTGTTTTGTATGTTGCTGTTTATTTTTGATCATTTATAACCCAAGGTATGTACAGCACAATGGTCAACAACTGTTGTTTTATTGCGCTTTGTAAAGTAAAGTAAAGTAAAGTAAAGTAAAGTAAAGTAAAGTAAAGTAAAGTAAAGTAAAGTAAAGTAAAGTAAAGTAAAGTAAAGTAAAGTAAAGTAAAGTAAAGTAGTCCTTGATGACAAAAAGATTTAAGTGACATTTTTGGTAGGTATGCACAGATATTAAGATTTTGGCTGATATTTAAAATCCTTTCAACTCTCTGAATTAAGTATGAGTAGTTGTCAGATAATTACGAATTTTTTTTTTTTTTTTTGTAAAACACTTTTGAAAAAAAAAAGGTTTAATTATTTAGTTTGAAATCTGATGTTTGAAAAAATATAAGAGGTCACTAACTTTTTTCTAAACTGTACTGTAAAAATGGTGTAACAAAAAGTAAGAAAAGCAACCCCTAATAATCTACAAATAGTGTGAGAGTGATTCATTTTCATTGTTTAACACTTATCTTCATATATTGTTATTTATATTGTATGAAATTATGAGTACTATTTTTTCTCTATTACTTGTCAGACTTGTTCGACACTTACAGCAAATACGTGAGTCACACCAAAGGACAACAAAACTTAATAGTATAAAGTGGTTCCAAAAAAAAATGTAAATATGCAGAAATACATTCACATAATTGTTTTTATATGTAACAAATAGCCCACTGTCTTAAGGACAACATTTGATAGAATGTAAAAAACATTTTTAGTACCGAATTAAAATAAGTAGTAATTAATATTATTGCTTTAATAAGTGGTGTTTCATTTATTTAAATACATTTTTTGTTACCCAAAAAAGAAATTAATACTACTCAACAGGTTAATCAACTGTTGAAATAATCATTGCATCTCTAAAATCATCTTTTCTTAAATTTCCCCAGCAGTAAATCAATAATCCAGGTGTCAGCTCCACAAAACAGCTTCTCACCTCTGTCATTGTGATACTGACAGCTCGTTATGCTGCTTTCTGTTTTTGTAACAGGTCTGTCTGATCTTCCTTTATAATTGTAAGTGTGAGAGTTATCATTTTTAATTAGGTATTAGAGAACAGCGGCTGGAAATCATTTTCTTTCACTTTCACTCTTCCTTCAGTGCTGGAACAATTTTCCCAGTCAGCTTCAAGAAATAGAAGAAACAGACTGATCTCTCCTCAGCAAGCATTTGTTATTAATGCACCAAAATATTCATTCACTTCCATTTCAATTGTAGCCTTTAATTATAATTTTTTTTATTATTTTATTGTTTATTTTTAATTTAATTTAATTTAATTTAATTTAATTTAATTTAATTTAATTTAATTTAATTTAATTTAATTTGATTTGATTTGATTTAATTTAATTTAATTTAATTTAATTTAATTTAATTTAATTTAATTTAATTTAATTTAATTTAATTTAATCATTTTCTTTTTGGCTTACTCCCTTGATTAATCTGGGGTGGTCACAGCGGAAGTTATCTTATCCAGCATTTGTTTTATGCAGCTGATGCCCTTCCAGCTGCAACCCATCACTGGGAAACACATACACACTTATTCACACAGACATACACTACGGACAATTTAGCCTACCCAATTCACCTGTACCACATGTCTTTGGATTGTGGGGGAAACCGGAGCATCCAGAAGAAACCCACGCGAATGCAGGGAGAACATGCAAACTCCACACAGAAACACCAATTGACCCAGCCGAGGCTCGAACCAGCGACCTTCTTGCTGTGAGGTAACAGCACTACCTACAGCGCCACTGCGTAGTAATTTAATTTAATTTAATTTAATTTAATTTAATTTAATTTAATTTAATTTAATTTAATTTAATTTAATTTAATTTAATTTAATTTAATTTAATTTAATTTAATTTAATGCAATTTTTTTTACTGACTTTTAAACCTTTTTTTTCAATATCCTCACATATTTATTTTGATGAAGCAGTACATCATTTCTAAGTTTGGCTGCAATTTTTGAAAATTCGAGTCAAGGACTGAAAAAAATTATTCAAAAATAATACATTGGATTTACTATTTTTTTTTACGTTAAGTGGTTGTAAACAATTTATTTGGGCTGAATTTAAACAAACAAATTAAGTTGAACATTATTAAATTTAATTTGTTTGTTTAAATTCAACACAAATTAATTGTTTGCAAGAGTTTTGCATGCAACACTTTTTTCAGTGTAGGCTACAAGAAAATCTAAAGATAATTATCATTTTAAAAAAAGACTTTAAAGGCTGAAAGCAAAATGCGTGGCAAAATATGTGATAAAATAACGTGGTACAATAGGAAAATGTGAAAATTGTGATTTTCATATAACAAGAAAAGGAAATCTTACTATATGTAGTTCATATTTTTCTTTGTTGTTTTATCCAATTATATATATATATATATATATATATATATATATATATATATATATATATATATATATATATATATATATATATATATATATATATATATATATATTCCTGAGTATTAAGAACAGGATTTCTATTTTTGTCTATAAAGTTACAGGAAAAAGTACTAGCAGCTCATGGTATTTGACCAACCCAAACACTATATCATTTCAACTACTTCATATGTCAATAAAAGTCACTTTTATCTTATTTTCTTAATATGAAGATTTAATGAAACATAATTAAATAACAAAGGTCACACAATTCAATTTGAAAGAGTAAAAAAACTGAAAGTTAAACAAATTATGTTTAATTACTGATTTTTGTTTTATTTAATTCATTAATACTTTTTTTCCCCCTAAATTCTGGGGAAAAAAACCCCTGCCTTTGGAATTAGTAAGCAGCAAGCAAATGAAATCACATGTAAACCTGCACTTACATTCTGTGGATGAAAACCGTGAAAAGATGCACTCTAGAGCAACACCCCTTTGTCTCTGCAGTCTAGATTTATTTTCCACTATAAGGGTTTTGAAAATGCAAAGCCACACAGGCAAACCAGCAAATGCACTTGAGTGCACAGGGATGGGATTTGGGGGTGTCTTTCCTGGGTCTAAAAGCAAATCTGACAAGCTCCAACAAGCTCCTTTTTATTAAACAAAGAAAGCAAATGCAAGCAATATCTAACTCAGAGACCCTTTCCCCTTGGAGAAGGAGAGCTAGCATTCATTTTGACCTTGCAAAGACCTGACGTCAAAATCAGGTGGCGTGTTGACAGATCATGTGGACCTAGTGATAACCCAGTGTCCATTGCATGAAGGAAATAAAGTGGAAGAATCATAAGGGACACTGGGTTGGAAAATTACGTTTTATTTGAATTCTCATCCTCCTATGCAGATTTTTTTTTCCCAGACACTAAGGATAGATATTAATATCCAGGGTCTACAAATCAACATTTGCCAAGAGCCAGATGAGAGCTTTAAAAATACATAATGAAAATGACATTCAGTGCATTTATGAAACGGAAGTATAAATGAAATATAGCAATGCTTCAAAACATAAGGTAACACTTTAAAATCATGGTCCATTAGTTACTGTTAGTTATATTTAACATGAACCAACAATTAGTAATTCATTTGTTATGGTATTTTTTGCTAATGTTAGTTAATGCTGTGTAAGATAAATAACGTTAGTTCCAACGCAATCTCACGGCAATTTGTAACTTTTTGATTTAGTGGTTAATTCGTATGAATTCGTACGATCTAATTCGTACATTTTAGTACGATTTGCTCATCCCCCAATGACGGTTAGGTTTAGGGGTGGGGTTAGGTGCCACGCCTCCTTTTTAAAATCGTACAATTTTGTACGACTGAACTCGTACGAATTCGTACTAAGCCACTAAACTGACAAAACGTAAAATACTTACGTTTTCTCGTGAGATCAGGCTGTTAGTTCATGTTAGTTCAATTTAACTCAGGGTGCATTAATTAATGTTAACAAGCAAAACTTTGTATTTTAATAATGCATTAGTTAATGTTGAACTATGATTAATTAATGCTTTACAAGATTATTCATACTTAGTGTTACGGCCCAAAACTCAACACTGGCTCGAACAACAATAACCAAGGTTTGAGCCGAACATATGAAAGACACAGACGACTGAATTAATAAATTGACGTTCCGTCAACACTCTTTAATTCACAGAAATAAGCAAAACATTAACAAAACTAAAATCAAATAGACAAGTAGGGCAGCTAAGCAAACAGGTCTCTGACTATACTGTTTTTAAATGGACAGATCTTACCTACAACTCCCGTAAAAGGAATAAAAAACAGGTGAGTCTTCCGGGCCACTGCTTACCTTCACTAAACTATATAAATACCAAAACGTGACTATGAAAAATAATCCACTACCTGCTATGAAAACAAAGTATCAAAATAAACAAACTAGTTAACAAAATGTTAACAATTACATAATTCTAAAAAGAGCTAGATGCATCGCCTGGCATGCGGAGCACCGCCAGCCAGACCGCCTGAGTGCAAGCCACCATCGAACTGCTGGAGAGCAAGAGTCAGAGAGACAGACTGAACCGCCATTGGTGTCAGCCTTATATAGTGGGAATCCCCCGTGACGTCACGGGCGTCATCCAATCCTAGACAAGCCGGGTAGGAAACTCCTCCTATAACTCAAGCGCAACAAGCACAAATCCGCAATAAATAATTATGAATTAAATACAACACAGACCCACGTAACACTTAGTTATATTGGTAAATGCATTATTCTAGTGTTACAAACATAATATTGTTTAGTGTATATATAAAACCACAAAGACTGCTTTGCAGTGATATACAGTTGAAGTCAAAAGTATCCTGTGAATTTTAAAATATTTCACAATTGATGTTAACAGAGCAAGGCATTTTTACACAGTATGTCTGATAATATTTTTCTTCTGCAGAAAGTCTAATTTTTTTCAAATTCAACTAGAATAAAAGCAGTTTTTATTTATTTATTTTTTAGAACATTTTAAAGTCAATATTATTAGCCCCCTTAATCAATATTTTTTTCGATTGCCTACAGAACAAACTATTGATATCTATTAGCTATGTTTCCATCCAAGAGTCAAAAAAAAAAAAACCATTTCCTGATCAACTGGTGCCAAATATCATACATAAAAAAGAATTGCTGTGATAGGAAAAGCTGCGTGAATCTTTTATTTATTTAATAAATTATTTGCACCTTAGAAGACAATGATGGCGTGCAATGAATGTGTGATGGCATTTGAAGGTGTGAGACATGAAGCACACGCTCTTCTGGAGGTTATTAATAATGTAATACCACTAATACTGAAATGGTTAAGGTGTTTAGAATGACCAAAACAAAATTTCAGATGTTTTACAATGTGGTCAGCTTGCTGGTTTGTCCATTTACCACACACCGCCTATCTTGGCAGTTCCATCAAACATTTTTATACGCATATCCAAATGTGTATGGAAATATCTTGCCTTATTATCCTAGTTAAGTCTTTAAATTGCACTTTAGCTGAATATCAGTATCTTGAAAAATGACAGAAATTGGGAAAATATAAAATAAGTTCAGATTTAACGGAGGACTTATAATTCTTATCTCAACTGTAAATATGCAATATGATGCACAGGACTGTCATGAGCAGCTGATGCTATCAGTGTTTTCAGTGACTTGGAGTGGCTCTGTTTGCAGTAAAGTTTTGCAAGTGCAGTGAGTTGCGTTGCTTATATATGCTTTTAAGTGAAGTTTATTTCTAAACTAATTTCGAGAGATCACATGCTTATGATTACTTGCAGCCGGTACTGCATTATTCAATTTATGATTGACCAATCAGACGATTCCTAAGCGACTATAATACCCTAAGGTCCAGATAGCAGCCATCTTCGTTGTGAAGAATCCCCCCCTTCCATCCCTACTCCTCCTCTTTTCCTAGATGGGTGGCACGGTGGCCCTGTGGTTGGCACTGTTGCCTCACAGCAAGAACGTCACTGGTTCTAGTCCTTACCAAAGCCAGCCGATGTTTCTGTGCAGAGTTTACACGTTCTCCCCATGCTCACGTGGGTTTCCCCCGGGTTCCTCAGTTTTCTCCCACCGTCCAAAAAACATGCAACTTAAGTAATTGATCCAAATCGGCACCATAGACATGCTCCTAGTAAGAAGCTATCTCTTAAGAGCAATCATTATCTGTTCATTAGCTACTACAGCAGGGGAGTTCTCGAGTTCTACCTGAGCTAAAACTCCCCTCTCGCCTTGCAAGCGGAGGGAGCCCGGGGCTCGAGGATCTATGAGCTCAGTGCTCTCTCCTGGAACAGCATACCAAACAGCTTTATAACTAATCATCAGCTAAGTGTGAGCTCTTGAAATTAAAGATCAGCATGAAAAATTTAAGCTAATATCTTAAACATCCCATAAAAGGCTTTGAAACATGCATTTTTATTGGATGTGTGACAATTTCAATTGAAGCGGTTAGACAAAGTGGGGCATATAGAAGCCACTCAACCTTTTCCAAATACCCAATCGTGTTTAGTCTATAACACAACTCTGCCATTCAGAGCTGTTGTTGAGTTGTTGACAGTCATGATTGTCACAGTCTATAGTCTAAGTCTAAAACATTTCTCTACTTTATAATACAGCTTTCTGTAATTCAAATTGATGTGATACGTTTTGTGGTCAGTGTCGACTCGTGCAGTTTCTCTGGGCTGAAGCAGACCATAACTAAGCGCTGCGGGGCTTCACATGACATTAACATGAAAGCAGATTTCATTCACGCCAATGGAAATCATATTTACACTGTATGCATCCTTATATAGTGCTACTCACCAAATAAAAATGGACACCATGTGTAATACATTTACTTTTGAATCTAGTAGTTCCTGTGTACTGACTACATATGCCTGTGTGCAATGTATTTCCCCCCTCAGAGAATGCTGCACAGTGACTAAGGTTAATAAGGAATTCAGATCAACACAGTTTGGCTACCATTTATCATTCTAATATATTTTCAAGTTTTTTTTAGGCAAACCCTCGGTTTCAATGTCTATTGTCATATAAATAAATGACCAATTTCAGCAGCAGCAATACTGTTTTTGATGGGGGCGTGATGTATCAAATATTAGAGAGTAGGGTTGTGCTGATAGGCGATAGATTCGTGTATTGATGATAGGCAGAGATATCGCAGAAAGCCGAGATCTATGACAATTTTGAAGACAAAATTTAGCTCATTTTGCATTAATGAAGACCTATTCCATGCTTTAATTACATTACTAGATAATGACCTTAATGATTACATAATCTGAAAGGATATTAAATACATTCAGAATTAATATAATAATGAGCACATAAATAAACATAACACTTGCCACGCCCTCATACGATAGTATTGTGTATCTTTCAATCTCAAAGAGGGACGATATGGTGAGTGAAATGTTTGTATACCTCTCAACACTAATAATGTATACGTCCCGCCTGAACAACATGCCTTCTAATGCAAATTTTGATAACCCTCAAGACTAACATATTGATACCAACACCTGAAAAAACCTAATAAAGATTTTTTTTGTTGTGGCCTAATGGCTAGTGAGTTGGAATTTGCAACCCACAGGATTGCAGGTTCGATTCCTGGTCCCCGCAGAATTGAAGATGAGGGAGTGAATGAAACTGCTCTCTGGGTGCTGGAAGCAATGGCTGCCACTGCTCCAGGGTATGCT